>NW_025255762.1:0-1878 GCF_018294505.1 Triticum aestivum
TCGAGCCCTCGAGGCCCCTGGCTTGTATTATGATGCTTGTATGACTTATTTATGTTGTAGAGTTGTGTTGTGATATCTTCCCGTGAGTTCCTGATCTTGATCGTACACATTTGCGTGCATGATTAGTGTACGGTCAAATCGGGGGCGTCACAAGTTGGTATCAGAGCCAACTGCCTGTAGGAATCCCCCTTTCCAACTCCTTGGCCCAAGTCGAGTCTAGTTGTTGAAAAACTTTTACTAACATGGCTATGTGGCTTACAGGCCCACGTCGCCATTGGGTGGTATTAGGATCTTTTACTCCTCGATCTTTACTCTGGGACTCTGAACTCTCTCCTATTCGGGTTAAATGATTTTGCTAAATCTAACATTAGGATCTCGTTATCACTTTCACCCGGAGAGCCCCTTATTACTGATGATCGTCTGCTACCCGTGAAGACCCTGAAGATACTCTCCGCTGATAACTCGAGAACTTGTGTTCATCGCTTTTGCAATTCCCTTTCATCGATAAACTCCTATGGATAACCACTTATACTCGCCACTCATACAATGTTTCCCAGTTGATCTAGTTATTTCAAGATACCCCGAAATTCTCTCTGTTGTTCCGAGAATCCTTTGAGCTTACTGCCTTACTGTTCTTTGTCACCTGAATACCTCTACGGATAATTCTCGCACATACCGAGTATTCGGTCATCCCCAGTTGATTCAAGTATTCCACAATAGTCTTCAAAATACTATTCGATCTTCCGAAAATCCTCAGGAGCCTATTGCTCTTGAAATTCTTGTTTGCTTGCATTATGGTTAATCCCATAAGTCTCGTAATCTTATTGGCATCTCTTGTCATTATCATTTTGAGTCCGTTGATTCAATTTGTTGCGAATGCTCGCAATCCTCAATCATATCCTAGAATTCATTCTTTCGGCTCAGACGTCATTTTAAACGTGAGCTGGATCTCGACCTATCAAATTGCCATCGATTGTACCCCTAAGCCTACTCAACTTATCCATCCTTGATCAGAGCGTTGCTTCTGACCCCCTGATTTGGAAATCATAATTCTTATGCATTTGAACTTTGAGTTAGTCAGTTGTTTCTATAATCAGATCTCCTTGCATTCTTCTTCCTCTGGTTGAGTACCGATGCTCACATCAGATCCTTTGTGGACCATCGGTTCCTTTGTTGGATTTTATCCGACAGTGCCCTCATATTTAATCACCTTGTGAGTTCTTTCCCTGATACATAATGCCTTTAGTAAATTGTATCCTCTCGTTTTGACACCCATGCTCTACTATCGAGCTTGAGTTATTTACCCCTGAAGCTTGTGGTATATGTTTCCACGATGCCCCAATGGGTTGAACCTATGCCTTTCATAATATGTGTGAACTCGAAAGTTTTCATGAGTCATACTCTTCTGGTATCTTGCAAAAAAAAATTCAACACTGCAACTTCATCAAACGCGAGAAGTGAATGAAAGGTTATGCATTGAAGAAGTGGGAGTCGACCTTGAACTTTGCGTTCATGCCCATGGACACGATGTAGATCTTATCATTAAAAGCTTCTCTTAAATTAATTATTCCCTGGGTATAAGTTCATCTTATATCTGGGATCTGGCCTTTTGCAATCGTGGTTCCGACCATGTTCTCCTTTAAATACCATTTCTCGTACAAGTTGAGCACTTGTCTTCTGCAGAGCAATACCCTAGTCCAACCTCTACCTTGATCTGTCGTCGAGTATTACCCCATGGTATCTCGAGATTATCATGGAACTGCATAACTTCTTATGAGTTCTTCATCAAGTGCTACATTCTCACTGATTCCAATTTTCCACGGGCTCTGAGTTATTAGTCACTCGAGAACACCGATAAGTGAATCGATTCCGCACTCC
>NW_025255763.1:0-1878 GCF_018294505.1 Triticum aestivum
GCACTATATAAGATGCAATAATAAAAGTAAGAAAATAATACAAGTATCTATCTAAACAAACAAGTAATAATATTTTTCCTTTCAGAAAGAAGATAAGAACAAGAGGCTCACCACGGTGGTGCCGGCGATGAGATCGGCGCGGGTGATCGACGGCGGTGAAGACGGGGACGGGGCGTGACGGACCGCTAAACCTAGATAAATATTGAGGAAAATGGAGCTTGGCGGTCGAGCTTGGAGAGGAGAAACCTTAAGTAGTGTGGCTCGGGCATTCCATCGAACACCTTGTGTGCATAGGAGGTGAGCTAGAGCACCACCAAGCCCTCTCCCCCTCGGCCAGAAAAAACAGAGCAGTGTGCTCTGCTCTTGCGCGAGGGGCTATATATAGGCAGCACCATTGGTCCCGGTTGGTGGCATGAACTGGGACTAAAGGTAACCCTTTTGGTCCCGGTTCGTCCCACCAACCGGGACCAAAAGGTCCGGACGAACCGGGACCAATGGCCCACGTGGCCCGGCCGGCCCCCTGGGCTCACGAACCGGGGCAAATAGCTCCATTGGTCCCGGTTCTGGATTGAACCGGGACTAATGGGCTAAACTGGCTTGGACGAAAGCCATGTTTTCTACTAGTGATACCCATGGTAATGGGATTGCTGAGTCCTCGTGGCTCACAGATTACTACAACAACAGTTGCAGGTACAGGTTCACGCGATGTTCATGACGCGAGAGCGATGCTTGCTTGCGTTGAGTTCTTCTTCTGCTTCTTCGATCAGGGGATAGGTTCCAGGTCGGCAGCCTGGGCTAGCAGGGTGGATGTCGTTTGAGTTTCTGTTTGTGTTTCATCCGTAGTCGGATGATGCTCTTATGTATTGTGATGTTGTATTCGTGTGGCATTGTATGCCTCTTGTATGTATCCCCATCTATTATGTAATGTTGATGTAATGATATCCACCTTGCAAAAGCGTTTCAATATGCGGGTCTATCCTTGGTGGGACCTTCGAGTTTCTTTTGGATAGGGTCGCATATTGGGCGTGACAGATTGCCTGAGCGATTGATTTTAGAAGAACCTCCCTACCTGCACAAGCAAGGTTTCATTCTGACCAGCCAAAAATCTTACTGCAAAGACGTTCACTGATATGATTGAATGTACTTCTTGTGATTCTTCCAACAGCCGTGGGCAGGCCCAGGTAGCGTTCGGAGAACGCCTCAACTGAAATCCCAAGAGAATGTTTGAGATTCTCTCTGAGGGGCTGCTCTGCATTACCACTGAAGAAGATGGAGTTGTTGTCGCGGTTCATTGCCTGACCCGAGCAAGTAGCATATGTATGAAGTATCTCATTGAGCCATTCTTCACTTTGGATGTTAGCTTTGAGGAAGATGAGACTGTCATCAGCAAATAACAGATGACTAACCCATGGTGCTTGAAAACTCACACGAATCCCCTGATTGATACGCGCGCCACCAAAGTTATTGAGCATTGAGGTGAGTCCTTGGGCACATATCAGAAAGAGATATGGAGAAACTGGGCAGCCTTGTCGCAACACCCTGGACAGGCTGAAATACGGCAGCAACTCTCCGTTAACCCTGATAGTGAATCGAATCGATGTCACACACTTCATAATTAGGCTAGTGAAACGATCACCGAAGCCCATCTTGGTCAACATAGCTTCGAGATAATGTCATTCCATGTGATCATATGCTTTGAGCATATCAAGTTTGATAGCGCAGCTGTAGTTCTTGCCCTTCTTCCTTCTCCTGATAGCGTGGACACATTCGTAGGCCACTAAAACGTTGTCCGTAATTAAGCGGCCTGGAACAAAAGCGCTTTGCTCTTCCCAATGACATCATGGAGAATGAGACGAGCACGGTTAGCCATTGTCTTGA
>NW_025255764.1:0-1878 GCF_018294505.1 Triticum aestivum
ACACACTTTCCTGGGTCATGCCCGGCCTCGTAAGATCAACGCGTCGCAGCCCCACCTAAGCACAACAGAGAGGTCAGCACGCCGGTCTAACCCTATGCGCGCAGGGGTCTGGGCCCATCGCCCTATGCACACCTGCACGTTGCGTACGCGGCCGGAAGCAGACCTAGCCTAGTGGCGTTCCAGTCCAATCCGGCGCGCGCCACTCAGTCGCTGACGTCAAGAAGGCTTCGGCTGATACCACGACGCCGGGATACCCATAACTACTCCCGCGTAGATGGTTAGTGCGTATAGACCAAATGGCCAGACTCAGATCAAATACCAAGATCTCGTTAAGCGTGTTAAGTATCCGCGAACGCCGACCAGGGCCGGGCCCACCTCTCACCTAGGCGGTCTCAACCTGCCCTGTCGCTCCGCCACAAAGATCCACTTGCGGGTACTCCTACGAGCCGACCCGACTTTAGTCATCTCATGTGTCATGTATGTAGTATATAAGTATATACCCGTGATCACCGCCCAGGTGATCACGGCCCGATAGTATAGCACAGCAGACGGACAAGAATGTAGGGCCACGGATGGAAATCTAGCATCCTATACTAAGCATGTAGGATTGCAGGTAAAGGTATCAACAGTAGTAGCAAGGATAGGCTATGCATTAGGATAGGATATCGAAAAGCAGTAACATGCTACACTACTCTAATGCAAGCAGTATAGAGAAGAATAGGCGATATCTGGTGATCAAGGGGGCTTGCCTGGTTGCTCTGGCAAGTAGGAGGGGTCGTCGACTCCGTAGTCGAACTGGGCAGCAGCAGTGTTGGTCTCGTAGTCTACCGGAGAGAAGAGGGGGAAGAAACAGTAAATACAATGCAAACATAAGCATGACGATGCGTGACATGACAATGAACGGTGCTAGGTGTGTCCTAACGCGACAGTAGGTGGTACCGGCGAAGGGGGGGAACATCCGGGAGGTATTCCCGATGTTTCGCGTTTTCGGACAGACGGACCGGAGGGGGAAAGTTGCTAGTTCGATAGGTTAGGGAGGTGTGGTGGACGAACGGACTGCGTATTCGGATTTGTCTCGTCGTTCTGAGCAACTTTCATATAGAAAACATTTTCATCCGAGTTACGGTTTAAAAGATATGAATTTTCAAAGATTATTTGAATTTCTGGAATTATTTAATTAACAGAAAAGGGATATGACGTCAGCATGACGTATGAGTGACGTCAGCGGTCAACAGTCCGGTTGACTGGTCAAAACTGACACGGGGGACCCACCTGTCATAGACAGTGGGTTAACAGAAGATTAAACTAATTAATTTTTAGTTAATTAACTACTGGGCCCACCTGTCAGTGAGTGATTAGATTAATTAATTATTTTTATTTATAAAACATTTTCCTTTTCTTTTTCTTTTTTGCGGCGGGGCCCGCATGTCAGTGGCTGGGCCTGCCCAGTCAGCACGTTGACTGGGTGGACCCAGTCAACGGGGCCCACGGGCCCACTGGCAGTGGCACTGGGGGGGGGGCCAGGCCAGCCACGTCGGCGGCCGGCGCCGGAGCAACTCCGGCGACCAAAACAGCGGCGGCCCCTCGCCGGAGTTGGCCGGAATCGCGCTACGGGGCTCGGGGAGGAGCGGGGCTAGACCCATTCGAAAGGGCTCGCAGCGCCGCATCCAGGGGTGGCCGGGGCTTCGCCGGACTTGGCCGGAATCGGCGCCGGCGAGCGGCGGAGGCGGCGGCGCGCACGGGTGCCCGACGGAAACGAGGCTACGGCGGGCTATCGAGCAAGCGGAGGGGCTGGGGGGCATCTACGCGAGGTGGGGAGTGCAACGGGCTTGAGCCCGTGACCATAAGGTCACCGGAGACCCGCCGGCGGCGAGCTCC
>NW_025255765.1:0-1250 GCF_018294505.1 Triticum aestivum
CGTTTCATGGATTATTACACATTGTTTTGGGGTCCCGAAGCGATATCCATAGTTGTTGAACCCCAAGGTTCCCTTATGTGTCAGTCATCAACACTGGCAGTTTGGGCCGATTCTGGCCCGTTTCTTCGATTATTACTCACTATTTTGGGGTCCCGAAGTGATTGCCATAGTTGTTGAACCCCAAGGTGTGCTTACGTGTCGGTCATCAACATTGGCAGTTATGGCCGATTCTGGCCAGTTTCATGGATTATTACTCACTGTTTTGTGGTCCCGCAGTGGTTTCCATGATTACCGAACCCTGGGGTGCGTTTACGTGTCGGTCATCAACACTCGCAGGTTGGCTGATTCTGGCCCGTTTCATGGATTATTACTCACTGTTTTGGGGTCCCGGAGTGGTTTCCATGATTAACGAACCCTGGGGTGCGTTTCCGTGTCGCTCATCAACACTCGCAGTTTTGGCTGATTCTAGACCGTTTGTTGAATCATTACTCACTATTTTGGGGTCCCGAAGCGATTTCCATAGTTGTTGAATCCCAAGGTGCGCTTACGTGTCGGTCATCAACATTGGCAGTTTTTGCCGATTTTTGGCCCGTTTCATGTATTATTACTCACTGTTTTGGGGTCCCGGAGTGGTTTCCATGATTAACGAACCCTGGGTGCGTTTATGTCTCGGTCATCAACACTCGCAAATTGGCCGATTCTGGCCCGTTTCTTGGATTATTACTCACAGTTTTGGGGTCCCGAAGCAATTTCCATAGTTGTTAAACCCCAAGGTGCGGTTACGTGCCGGTCATCAACACTGGCTGTTTTAGCCGATTCTGGCCCGTTTCATGGACTATTACTCACTATTTTGCGGTCCAAGAGTGATTTCCACGATTAACGAATCCTGGGGTGCGTTTATGTGTCGGTCATCAACACACGCAGTTTGGCCGATTCTGGCCCGTTTCTTGGATTATTGCTCACTGTTTTGGGGTCCCGAAGCGATTTCCATAGTTGTTGAACCCCAAGGTGCGCTTACGTGTCGGTCATCAACACTGGCAGTTTTTGCCGATTTTGGCCCGTTTCATGGATTATTACACATTGTTTTGGGGTCCCGAAGCGATATCCATAGTTGTTGAACCCCAAGGTTCCCTTATGTGTCAGTCATCAACACTGGCAGTTTGGGCCGATTCTGGCCCGTTTCTTCGATTATTACTCACTATTTTGGGGTCCCGAAGTGATTGCCATAGTTGTTGAACCCCAAGGTGTGC
>NW_025255765.1:1260-1878 GCF_018294505.1 Triticum aestivum
GTCATCAACACTGGCTGTTTTAGCCGATTCTGGCTCGTTTCATGGACTATTACTCACTATTTTGGGGTCCAAGACTGATTTCCACGATTAACGAATCCTGGGGTGCGTTTATGTGTCGGTCATCAACACACGCAGTTTGGCCGATTCTGGCCCGTTTCTTGGATTATTGCTCACTGTTTTGGTGTCCCGAAGCGATTTCCATAGTTGTTGAACCCCAAGGTGCGCTTACGTGTCGGTCATCAACACTGGCAGTTTTTGCTGATTTTGGCCCGTTTCATGGATTATTACACACTGTTTTGGGGTCCCGAAGCGATTTCCATAGTTGTTGAACCCCAAGGTTCCCTTATGTGTCAGTCATCAACACTGGCAGTTTGGGCCGATTCTGGCCCGTTTCTTCGATTATTACTCACTATTTTGGGGTCCCGAAGTGATTGCCATAGCTGTTGAACCCCAAGGTGTGCTTACGTGTCGGTCATCAACATTGGCAGTTATGGCCGATTCTGGCCCGTTTCATGGATTATTACTCACTGTTTTGTGGTCCCGGAGTGGTTTCCATGATTACCGAACCCTAGGGTGCGTTTACGTGTCAGTCATCAACACTCGCAGGTTGGCTGATTC
>NW_025255766.1:0-1878 GCF_018294505.1 Triticum aestivum
GCGTCCCGCCTCTTCGGACATGCAACCACACCACCCGGCATGTATGAGGGCCCGGTGCGATGCTCCGGTGGCATTGCTACCCCCCAGTGCCCCCGTCCCGCCTAACCCTGTAGCGTTTGACCACGGGATCTACCCCTTTGACTTTGCACGGACGGGCTTTGACCAGTGGACCTCCCCACCTGGTTGTGTTAGGTCAGCCCATAGGGACACATTGGAGCAACATCCGGGGAAGACCCACAGCAAGATCCCCTCCGTGTAGACCTCACGCGTCCGTTTCCCCCTCCAGGTGCCGGCGGCAGCGCCGTTCGTGAGGGGGGCACACCCCGGACACGCGTGCCGGGCGTTTGCAACCGCAACAACACTTCCGGACTTGTGAGAGGCCGCCGGCGCAAGATTTGGCGGCATGCTAGCCCCCGGAGGCCGCCGGCCACAGCCGTAGACGCGTGAAGGGCAATCCGCGTAGAGGGAATTTTTCGGATACTTCTCCATCACCAAAAATTATGAAAAAACACCATCGTTCCTATAGCACATGTGCTACGTCGTGCAAAAAAAATCATGATTTTATCGCGCTCCGAGTATTTAGTAATATTGACGCCGCATCGTTACCGCAGAACGTCTACTACCGTGTCATCGCCGTCCGTGAGGGGGGCCACGCCTCGGAGCCGCATCTCGCCTCTTCGGACATGCCACCACACCACTCCGCATGTATGAGGGCCCGGTGCGATGCTCCGGTGGCATTGATACCCCCCAGTGCACCCGTCTCGCCTAAGCCTGTAGCGTTTGACCACGGGATCTACCCCTTTGACTTTGCACGGACGGGCTTTGACCAATGGACCTCCCCACCCGGTTGTGTTAGGTCAGCCCATAGGAACACATTGGAGCAACATCCGGGGAAGACCCACAGCAAGATCCCCTCCGTGTAGACCCCACGCGTCCGTTTCCCCCCTTCAGGTGCCGGCGGCAGCGCCGTTCGTGAGGGGGGCACACCCCGGACACGCGTGCCGGGCGTTTGCAACCGCGACAACACTTCCAGACTTGTGAGAGGCCGCCGACGCAAGATTTGGCGGCATGCTAGCCCCCGGTGGCCGCCGGCCACAGCCATAGACGCGCGAAGGGCAATCCGCGTAGAGGGAAATTTTCGGATACTTCCCCATCACCAAAAATTATGAAAAAAATACCATCGTTCCTATAGCACATGTGCCCACGTCGTGCAAAAAAATCATGATTTTATCGCGCTCCGACTATTTAGTAATATTGACGCTGCATCGTTACCGCAGAACGTCTACTATCGTGTCATCGCCGTCCGTGAGGGGGGCCACGCCCCGGAGACGCGTCCCGCCTCTTCGGACATGCCACCACACCACCCCGCATGTATGAGGTCCCGGTGCGACGCTCCGGTGGCATTGCTACCCCCAGTGCCCTCGTCCCGCCTAACCCTGTAGCGTTTGACCATGGGATCTACCCCTTTGACTTTGCACGGACGGGCTTTGACCAGTGGACCTCCCCACCTGGTTGTGTTAGGTCAGCCCATAGGAACACATTGGAGCAACATCCAGGGAAGACCCACAGCAAGATCCCCTCCGTGTAGACCCCACACGTCTGTTTCCCCCTCCAGGTGCCGGCGGCAGCGCCGTTCGTGAGGGGGGCACACCCCGGACACGCGTGTCGGGCGTTTGAAGCCGCCACAACACTTCCAGACTTGTGAGAGGCCGCTGGCGCAAGATTTGGCGGCATGCTAGCCCCCGGAGGCCGCCGGCCACAGCCATAGACGCGCGAAGGGCAATCCGCGTAGAGGGAATTTTTCGGATACTTCTCCATCACCAAAAATTATGAAAAAATACCATCGTTCCTATAACACAAGTGCCGACGTCGTGCAAA
>NW_025255767.1:0-1878 GCF_018294505.1 Triticum aestivum
TGTCACCAACTCAGAAGTGGAGAGCGCCATGAATCATCAGCGCTGGAGGGCCATTTTACGAGACCCCCGCTGTTCAAAAGAGGCATTTGAAGCCTTCAACTCTGCTGACGCATACATCCGAGCTGCTCGAGATGGGCTTAGCAGAGCCACAAAGCAGCATTTAACGGATGTGCGGGTAAGATTTATTTTGTCCGAAAAGGATAAGCATGTGCTAGTAGCCCCCGAGACTAAAAGAAGTTGGCACAAGTGATTTAAGGATCGATGTATAACCAGGTTCTGACGGAGAGGAACAACTTGCTAGCTCAAGAGCTGGAGCAGCGTTGGACACAACTAAATGCTTCTACTGCTGAACTGAAAGAGTCCGAGAAGGCATCTTCTGGTAAGGATCCCCTCCATCGAGGAATAATAATTATAAAATAGCTGTGCTAATACTGTTGCTTATCTCATAATAGGATCATCAGGTCAACTGGAAGAGAAGTTCAAAACCGCTCAAGTGGGAGAGAAAGAGGCAAAAAGACTACACGCCGCAGGCGAGCGTATCCTGGCCTGAGTCAGTGAGGAGAAAAACAAACTCCAAGATTCAAACACCCAACTGGGCGAAGAACTGAAAGATGTACGAGCCCAGCTAGCCGACTCCGCGAAGGAGAACAAAAGGCTGCGAGGCGGCATATTTAGTACGTGGCCAAATTGACCTTATAACGGTTTGAAGGTAAAACTAGCTGATATAGCTGTGATTGCAGGTATGTTGACGGGCCATCCTGAAGAGGAGGTGTCTGGATTATCAAGTGATCTCCTACAATGGTTGTCGCAGTTGCATGAGCAAGCTCGGCAGGCAATGCGGAGTGTAGCCAAGGCCTTATGGCCATCCGACTCCCCTCCAGGGAGTATGGAGAAGCTTGTAGAGCTGTTCAAGGGAGCGCGGAGGCATATCCGACTATGGAAGATATCGTCTTGCCGAGAGGGTGCGCGAGAGGCCCGGGCCATGGTAAAAACACGATATACCAAGCTGGATCCGAATCACATGGCCCGGGTTGGACCGCTAGGGTCTAATGGGGAAGAAATTCATGTTAGTTTAGTATATGGCCAAGTAGAGGTGGGTACTAGATACTCCCAACAGGATTGTAAATTAGACCGCCTGTTGGATGGTATAGAGGTGGAAATTTTGAAGTCCTAAGTGACTATGTATTTTTCCTTCTAGCTGGATTGTAAAACGATTGTCATGGCCGACCTTTTTTGCTTCGATCTCTCGACCCGAAGGTGCGGAGTGTTTCCGAATACCTGTGCGGCAAGATAAACCGGGGTATGCGTGGAAACCAGGCGTAGGGGTCATAGGTGCTTTAACAGACAAGTTGTATCTGGCTAGTTATGTTATATTACATTGAAGTTGTAAGAAACATCTTCCAGAGAAAATAGTTCCGTTAAGGGTTCCTTTCCCTGGGTATGCATGCATCTATGTGCATGTCTGGACTATGATGAAAAAATCATAGTGTGTATAACTTCTGGGGGTTCATAATGGAGCGAGTGCAAAAACATCTTTAGTTCGCCGATCGAATATTCCCTTAAGAACGCTAGCTTTCGGCTTCACCCAGTCTGAGGTACACATCCGGATGACCCGACAGTAACAATCATAGAGGTGTGCCCTTTATGCCCTAGCCGAACTAATGGGAATGTAGGGCATAAGCATAGGAGCCAGGCAACCCAGCTTGGCCAAAACTTAAGTCATATCGATACATATAATGGCAAAGAAAAGGTACATATGGGAGGAAACGCATATGTGATGAGCTTTATGCTCGGAAAATAAGAATAGTAAGCTTCTGTCCAAGAAGCCCCTAGGTATGATAGACGTACATACTTTAAGATGTATGCGTCGAGGGTGCA
>NW_025255768.1:0-1878 GCF_018294505.1 Triticum aestivum
CCGCAAGCTCCACAGGACCGACTGTTTCCGGATGATCATGTTCAGCTCCCAGGACATGGTGGTGACTTCTATGAAGATTACTACGGAGACGTCTGAGTTGGTAGTAGTTCTACTAGTATTGTAACAGTTGTAATCTCCACAGTCCTGCGTGTCTTGTGGGATACGACTTGGTGTGTATCATGTTCCGGAGGTGTAGAAAAATAATGTATAGGAGCTTGGAATGCCTCTGATGAGATGTATCGTCCTTCATCGTAGTTGTACCTTAGCCTGGGCTTGTACTAAACTATGTATGGCGTGTATGACCGTTGGTATATGTATGTTGCTATGTTACCATGTCATACTGATGGTCATCTCTGCATTCCGTGTTATCCATTACATTCCGCATTTCCCTATCAAGATTTAGCCATCCTCGTCTAAACCGTTGCTTTGTTTCTCCTAGGATGGTTAACACCCGCAACAACCCTGCCGTTCAGGCGCAGGGTGAAGCCAATGCAGTCAGGGCGGAGGATCTGCCCCAACCGCCTTCACTGGCCGAAGTTATGCTGGAGGCAGAAAGAAACAAGCGTGAGACTAACCGCTTGCTAGAGCGAATTGAGCAGAATACTGCACGTCACCAGAGGAACGACCTGGTGTCCATCAATGACTTTATCAAGCTGTACCCACCGAAGTTCAACCACTCCGTTGAGCCCCTTGATGCGGATGATTGGCTTCGCAGCATCACCCATAAGCTACGTTCCGCCAACGTAGCTGAAGCGATAAGGTTACCTACGCTGCCTATCACCTTGAAGGCCCTGCTAGCCTTTGGTGGGAGAACTTTGAGGCTATGCGCCCAGCTGGCCAAATCACTACTTGGGCTGAATTCAGTGAGGCTTTCCGTGAGCATCACATTCCGGAGGGTCTCATGGATCGTAAGCGGGAAGAATTCTGCAAGTTCGCCCAAGGCAGACTGACCGTGGATGCTTACAGCCGTGAGTTTGGAAATCTAGCACGCTATGCTCCTGAAGAGGTATCCACCGACGCCAAGAAGCAGGCAAGGTTCCGCAAGGGACTTAGCCCCGAGCTTCGCCGTGATCTCCGTCTGCATGAGTGCACCTCTTTCCAGAAGTTGGTCAATAAGGCCATCAGTGCCGAGACAGGACAAACTGACTATGACGCTACACGCAAGCACTCTCGTGATTTTGGTTCCTCATCCGGCTCCGGATCCCAGAAGCGCCGGGTCTGGATTCGAAATACTGCTCTGCCACCCAGGTTCACTCCGAGGCCATCCTTCGAGGCGCCTCGCCCCAACCAGCATCATGCACCGCCCAAGGTTTACGGTGGCCCCGCTGCTAATGCTGCTCCACGCCCCAATATTGTGACATGCTTCAAGTGTGGAGAAACGGGTCACTATTTGCGCGAGTGCCCCCGAAACAACCTCAACCAACCTGGACAGTCCGTTGGCCGTGGTAAGCCAGCAGGAAAGACTTACTACGCCAAGCCGGCCACCACTGCACGTGGCCATGTCAACTATGTTTCAGCTGAAGAAACTCATGAGGATCCCAACGTCGTCCTTGGTACGCTCCTTGTTAATTGCCATCCGGCAACTGTTCTTTTCGATACTGGAGCATCTCATTCATTTATCTCTGAGAGCTATGCTCGATTACACAACACCACATTTAGTGACATGCCTACTTCCATGGAAATTCAAACACCTGGTTCTAGATGGCAAACCTCTAAGATAAGCCATGGAAATGAAATTCTTGTTGACAGACTGGTCTTCCTTGCATCACTAGTAGCTCTCAAGTCCTCGGACATAAACATCATCTTGGGTATGGACTGGATGTCAGCTCATTATGCTAAGATTGATTGTTCTACTAGAACTGTTCAACTCACCCATCC
>NW_025255769.1:0-1878 GCF_018294505.1 Triticum aestivum
GGACACCTTTGCCTCTATCAAGTGGTATCAGATTTCCAGGTTGCTCGGTGAGATTTTACAGTTTTTTCGTAGTTTAGATCGAGTCTGTTCTTCATACCTATAGTCCACGAAAAAGCCAAAAAAAATTAGGGTTAGTTCATCCTATCCGAACCAATCTGAGCCTTTGCATAATCTTTTTAGGGTTTTGCTTTGTTGAATTTGCGGTTGCATCGTCGGTCTAGTTGCTGGTCTTAGAGTCTAGTCTTTTAGAGTTTCGAGTTCTGGTCATAAGTTGTCACGCCGCCGCCGCACCATCATCATCCCCCCTGCCATCTACCACCACCGCTCCCAATCCGTATCCATATACCACCACCAATCCGTGTCCATATACCACCACCGATCCATATCCATATACTACCACCGCTACCACCACCGCTGCCATATACCACCACCATATATCCACCACCAATCCGAGTTCCTTGCTTATTAGGTTTGTTTTCGAGATCCATCTAGTTTCTGATTCGTGTTTCCTTGCCAGAGCAGGTTTCAGAAAAAAAGGGAGTCGGAAAACCACGCTTCGTTTAGGCCCAAAATTTTTCGAAAACGCATTTTTCGAAAAAAAATCTGGCTATCCTATTTTTAGGTGTTTCTGAGTGTTTTGAGACAGGTGCCATTATAGGAAGTTTTTTTTGACCCGTTTCTAGTTTTTGGTTCCGGGCAGTCGAAAAAAAAAAATTGGTCGAAAAAAAATTTCGTGCCCATCCTGTCAGTTTGACCTAGGAAGAGTTTTGAGACACTCGCCATTATAGTGATTTTTCGCAAAAAAAATGAGATGATGGTCGGCCTGCAGAAAAGTTAGTTCGCCCCAATGCTTGTCGATCCTGCACTTCACGTTCAGCTTTACAAGCAAGATGGAATAAACGAGTGATATTAGTATACTCCTTATAGTCTAGAATGGTTTGAATCTCTCTATTTAATCCACCCAGAAAACGTGCAAGCATAGCTTCATTCTCCTCAACAATACCACATCTAATCATGCCAGTTTGTAATTCCTGATAATATTCTTCTACAGAATTTTTCCCTTGTCTTAAACGCTGCAATTTTTGAAGCAATTCACGTTGATAATATGGTGGAACCCAACGCGTACGCATAGCAGTTTTCAAAGCAGCCCAAGTAGTTGGAATAGGATATAATCTACAATGTTCAGACCACCATATACATGCAAAACTAGTGAAAGCACAAACAGTAGCAGCAACTCGTCTCTCCTCAGGATATTGTAAACATGTAAATCGTTGTTCAGTTTCTAACTCCCAAGTAAGATATATATCAGGAACATATCTACCCTCTAATGGTGGAATATTCAATTTCAGTTTAGGAATATGGACATCATCTCGTACCTGAGGTGGTGGCGCAGGCCTACCATTACGAATATATACCTGAGGTCAACCTGCTGGTGGTGGTGCAGGCCTACCATTACGAATATATACCTGAGGTCGACCTGCTGGTGGTGGTGCAGGTGGCTGCACGTAGTGCTGATTTTGATCAACCTCATCCTCATAATCTCCCACATAATCATCCTCCTCCGCATCAGCAGCAGGAGCCACAGAAGTATCAACAGCAGCACCAACAGTTTGGCCAAACGCAAGAGGAACACGGCTCGCTCGGCGAAGGTCTGTTTGGCGATGTGGAGGTAGTCGTTGTTGTTGTTGTTGGAGAGGTGCGTTAGGTGCAGCGGGTGGTGGTGGTGGAAGACGCGCGAGCAATTCATTAAACTTGTTATCTAGCTTTGTGTCGAACGTCTTCTCTGATGAGGACATCAATACAATTGTTACACCCACAGGCCCTGCTGCTATACATACTGGACCAATTACTAGAGCTCGCGCACGCCAACTAAATTAC
>NW_025255770.1:0-1878 GCF_018294505.1 Triticum aestivum
TCCATTTGGTATCCTTTTCACTTGGCATTTCTTTCTCTTTAGGTTTCGGGTTTTGAAAGTCTTGAGCATGCATGTTTACTTCATGTATTTTATTTGGCATGCTTTCTTTCTTTGACTCAATATATAGGGGGATCTCCACCAAGTCTCAAATCGGATGAGATGTGTATGAAATTCATTTTCATATCTATATGCACATATTTATGTGGAGTTTGTCCTATGTATTGGTTTTTCTAACTATTTGGTCCCAATGAGTTTGGGTACCGTTTAGTTTGTGTTGTTCTTCTAGGAACATTTGGAGATGCATTGGATGCTTGGCTCACTCACAAGGAAGGTGTTGTCACCATGTGCATATTGGAGTCAAGCAAGGATGATCAATGAACTACTATCTACCTTCAATTGGTATCTACTACATCCTTCCAATGATATCTCGGTAACAAGTATCTATTCATGCTTTCTCCTCTTGCATTCAACCTTGTGTAGGTTGCATCTTGGCATGATATTCATTTCATATCTTGTGATACTTGTTTCCTTTCTCAAAGCATCCCAACGATGATATCTTGTTGCTAGTTGTGATGCCTTTGATGGATGTGTGTTTGGACTTCATTTATATACAATAAGACCATATCTAGCCAAGTGCTATGCTTTCAAGCAAATATCTTATTGTTATATTTATGACTTCCTTGTGGATATCTTGTTCCTTCGTGTTGTAACTATTTCGGGTGTACATCCTTCTTTGTAGATATATATATATCATCATGATTTCGTCTACATAGAACCTTATACACTTGAGAGAAATTACATCTCTAGTTGATATCTTTTCTTTCATGTCCACCTTGTCTTTCTTATGTTATTTCTTTGGTGGCTCCGTGAAAGCTTTTGCCTTGAGTGCGTGTCCTCTGTCGTTGCATCTTGTTGCACTCTTGTGTGGTGAAGATTATTTTCCTCTTGCTTATCTTTATGAGGTTTTTGCCATCTTAATTGGTATCCCTCGTCTTGATGAGCCTCCCCTCGTCTATCTTCACCACGGGTTGTCACAAGCATAGGTTCTCTTTTGCTTATTAGTAAGCTTGTGAACCCATTTGCCACTTGTGTGTGGGAATGATAGGCCTTGCACCGTGTGCCACATTCTTTCAAGACTATGTTGATGTTTAATGCTCATCCTAATCTTAGTCTTCTCAAGTGCTTCGCCATGACTCACACACATCATTTTGGTTGAGCCTATTCTTAACTTGCCTCTTTTACATGTTGCTCAACCATGTGCTTGTTGCAAGCGCTAGGCTTTGTTTCCTACATGCTCACTTGCACTGGATGTGAGTTTCTATTGATTTTGGGGGAGCTATGATCCTATTTTGTGCACTTTGTATTCAAATACAAAAATTCTTATGTGTGCACAAATCATGGGGAGCTTCTCTAGTTTCTTTAGAACACTCCTTTGCGCTTTTCATAATATCTTTATTCTTGTGGCATGTAGGATCATTGGTCTAGTTGGTTAAATTGATATCCGTTGATTGCTTGCTTCAATTGGTATCTTCTGATTGCTTGTGTCTCTCTTTGTTATGTCTTTGTGGCATATCTTTCTGTTGCAATCTTTGGGCATCAATATAGTTTGTCTTCCTCCAAGTATTGGCAGTTGGGTATGTGTATTGCATTCCAGTCTCTTGTTGAGAAATACAAAATTTATGGAGGACCACAATTTATATTGGCCTTCTTAGATTTTCGCCCATTTTGGCAATCGATGCCAATGGGGGAGAAGTTTTAGAGAGTTTTGTGGAGAAGTTTAGAGAGTTATCTCTTCTTGCTTTGTTTTTGTTCCTTAGCATTTGCATCTCATTCGCATGCACTATTAGTTGTTGCATTGCATGGTGATGCATAATTCCT
>NW_025255771.1:0-1878 GCF_018294505.1 Triticum aestivum
GGACTTAAACAAAGCTTGTCCGGCTGATCCCTTCGCTCTCCCTCGTATTGATCAAATCATTGATGCTACGGCGGGTTGTGAGCGTTTGAGCTTTTTGGATGCTTATTCTGGTTATCATCAGATCAAGATGGCAGTTAAGGACCAGGAGAAGACGGCGTTCATTACTCCGTTTGGAGACTTCTGCTTTGTTTCTATGCCTTTTGGGCTTAAGAGTGCCCAGGCGACTTATCAGCGATGTGTGCAGAACTTTCTTCACAATCAGATTGGACGCAATACTCATGCTTATGTGGACGACATTGTGGTGAAATCCAGAGAGAAGGAGACCTTGATAGATGATCTGAAGGAGACCTTTGATAATCTCAGGGTCTACAAGATGATGCTTAACCCGGCCAAGTGTGTTTTTGGTGTGCCTGCAGGTAAGCTTTTGGGTTTTCTGGTTTCCAACAGGGGCATTGAGGCTAACCCGGAGAAGATCAAGGCAATCACCTCTCTGGCTAAGCCGACATGCATCAATGATGTTCAGCGTTTGGCGTGTCGTATTGCTGCTCTAAGCCGGTTCATAAGACGGTTAGGTGAGAAGGCTATACCACTGTATCAAATGATGAAGAAGACAAATAACTTCGTCTGGAGTGATGCTGCTAATGCTGCCTTTGAAGATTTGAAGAGGCAGCTAGCTGAGCCGCCAGTCCTTGTTGCTCCCATTGATAAAGAGGC
The DNA here is from genome assembly GCF_018294505.1 of Triticum aestivum. Lineage (NCBI taxonomy): Eukaryota > Viridiplantae > Streptophyta > Magnoliopsida > Poales > Poaceae > Triticum > Triticum aestivum. Next base: position 715 of record NW_025255771.1, read on the forward strand.
ATTATTATTATATGTGGCTGCTAACACACGGGCTGTCAGTGTGGCCATTGCGGTGGAGGCTGGCAAAGAGCATCCAGTTTAACGGCCGGTTTATTACATCAGTGTGAGGTGCTTATTGACTCCAAGCAAAAGTATCCACATTGGCAGAAACTCGTTTATGGGGTGTGCATGGCAAATCGGAAGCTTAAGCAATATTTCCAGGGTCATCCCATCACTGTGGTCGTTTCTGCTCCTTTAGGAGATATCATCCAAGAGAGGCCACAGGACGAGTCGCCAAGTGGGCCATTGAACTTGGGCCTCATGGTTTAAAGTATGTACCACACACTGCTATCAAGTCTCAAGCACTGGTGGACTTCAGCAACGATTGGACAGAACTGCAGATGCCTGAAGAGAAGCCAGACAACACGTATTGGACTATTCACTTTGATGGGTCCAGGCAATTGGAGGGCTTGGGGGCTGGAGTTGTTTTAGCTTCCCCTCGAGGTGACAAATTTTGTTATGTGCTATGGTTGATGTTTCCCTGTACTAACAATGCAGCTGAGTATGAGGCATTACTCCATGGTCTTCGGATGGCTAAGGAGATGAGCTTAAGCCGGGTAAGGTGCTTTGGCGACTCCGATTTGGTGGCTCAACAAGTATCAGGCAAGTGGGATTCCAAGGATCCTCTCATGGCGGCTTATCACCGTGAAGTTGATGCCATCGCCGGACATTTCAAGGGTTACCAAGTGGAGCACATTGACCGCAGAAAGAACGAGGAGGCTGATGCCTTAAGCCGGCTGGGCTCTCAGCGTAAGCCGGTGCCGCCTAATACTTTCTTCGATATTCTGCATAACCCTTCTGTCAAGTTACATACAGAGGAAGACTTGGATGTTCCTGACTCGAAAGCACAATTAATGGCGGCTCTTGATGTCATCCCAGATTGGACAGTGCCATACTTGGCTTACATGACCCGAGGTGAGTTGCATGATAACCCGGCGGTCTAAGTCAATGAAAATTGCCAAATGGCGAGTTGCATCATCGCAATGTAACTGGGGCGTTTCTGCGTTGTGTTTCTCCTGAAGAAGGCCAAGAAATTCTACATGAGATTCATGAAGGGGATTATGGTCATCATGCCGGGTCAAAATCCCTTGTGGACAAGGCTTTCCGTCATGGATTTTATTGGCT
>NW_025255772.1:0-1878 GCF_018294505.1 Triticum aestivum
GCCTTGTGGTGAATTTTAGCCTTGGAGAGAAGACCTCTACTCCATTTAGAGAGGTATAGAGCCATCTTCTTGAGCTTGTGGTAAAGAATGAGGTATGGCTCAGTGTGATCGACCCTCTCGTTCCATGCCTTTTGAACCACCTCGTTGAACCCGGGCATGGATGCCCAGAAGTTTTCAAATTTAAACACTCGAGGCCTTCTTGGTCCCTTGTCATCGGCGAGAAGAAGCGGACAATGGTCGGAGAGAGAGGAGGAAAGCGCATTAAGGACATGTGTGTTGAAAGTTGTGTCCCACTCGGCGTTGCAGAAAAAAGAGTCAAGCTTGCATAAGGTTGGATTTGCCCTCTCGTTGCTCCAAGTGAATCTCCGGCTTTGAAGGTGGATCTCGTTGAGCTCACAACTGTGGAGCGTTGCCCTGAAACGGTTGATCCTGCCATGGTTGACATTTCTCTTATTTTTATCTCGCGCCCGGTAGATTTGGTTGAAATCGCCTGTGGTAAGCCAGGCCACCCCGGTCGGTAGTTTCTCTGCCAGAAGCTCGGCAAAGAAGGCATCTTTGCAAGAGGAGTCCGAGGACTGTATACGGAGGTGATCTTGAAGAGCATGTCAATCCCTCTCGCACTGACCCTGACGGAATGGCAGAATGCCGTGCTGTTGATATAGGAGACATCCACCAGGAGGTCATTCCAAAGCATCAAGATGCCACCCCAAGTGCCAGTTTGCAGGCCTTTGCACGAAGCTACGCAATTTGGTTAAGTGAGCTGAGGGATGAGCGCGGCGGTTCGATGGAGCGGGGGGTAAACTAGAAGCCTCATCTTGGCCGTCTGATCGCTGTCAATGCTCACCGGCTTTGTGCTCCCTCGATCATTGTTTCCCATTGGACTTGTCCACGAAAATATAACACTTCGGCTCATGTTTCACCATACGTACGCGGCACGTACAACCATTTGCCATGTGAAAAGGGGAGTAATCCGTCACATTCACTTCCAAATCATAAGTCCAACATGTGACATTTGCACGAGTGTATCTTTACATTTGGCACCTGATGTTTTTATTAGCAATTTCGAATAGGTAGAATTCTCATTTTCTAAAATCACTACGACATGGCATGAATTTGGCAATACGGTTATTTCCTTTTTTTTCTAGAAGCGCATAACACTGTGAGTTGTACTCCAATGTACGGAACCTGGTTTAGGTCCAGGTCCCATCTCACTCGCTCAGGGAAAGACAGAGTTTTTTTTGGCATTCGTATGTGCGTTCGGTTCTACCGCGACCACATAAAATGAATGTGTGGATACCCCTAGGGCTCTTTTTCCGCTACCATCTTGGACGTGACACTGGCTAGGGAGGGGAATGGTTTTATAAGAGAGAAGAACATACATCCCGTGCTCAAAAAAAGAAAAAAAACTAAGAAGAAGAAGAACACAACATACATTTATTTGACCCAAAGCAGGTGGTGTGGTGGATGGGGTCTCGGTATTTCTTGCCTTTAATATTATTAATATTATTGTTGCACTTATACTGGAGCATGCACAACGACCGTAATTCCGGATGCATGTAGAGTTGTAGACCATCATGCTTCATGCACTAGATGAAGTTGTGAGAAACACAAGTCGCCGGTGCTGCTGTAGCTGATAATATGGAGAATCTCATGTTGGTCTTGTTATGCCTGACAGCATGGCCCAAAGATAACCCATATCTGGTCTTGGACGCTCTTCTCCCCTGCCCAACGTGTAAGCAACTAGTACGTGTCATACCTTTCATGGCCATCCCATAACCAAACAGGTCCATGTACGGCCGAGCAGGCACGCCCAGAATAGGCAAGCAGCACGGGTCCATCTTCATGCCACCGCATGCATGCAGCTCGTGCAACTCCGGC
>NW_025255773.1:0-1878 GCF_018294505.1 Triticum aestivum
CTTTCTCTTCCCGGAGTCTGAGTCTCTCTCGACAATCTATTTCTTCGTGTGGAGCCTCTTCAGCCTTTCGTTAATTAATTCAACCGGTGAATTCTCGTCTCGTTTGACATTCTTCATCTCTTTTTCTTTTCCGATGGATTCAATTCAAGTTTTCGGTAGATCATATCCTTTTTCCTCGAAGTGTTTTCCCTGCCCGTTTGCATCTCGCCATTCAATCATCCCGGAGTTTGTAAGACATCTCAGGAGATTTGTCTGTGTTCCAATTAATTCGAGGTTGTCACCTCATTCAAATATTTCAATTGTTCCGGTGCTTCATCTATCTGTTCAACATCCCTTTCCAACAGTGTTTTCTTTTAGTGGGCCCTAACCCACAGGTCTTTTCCCAGGATCTTACCGGACTCTTCTAATTATTCCGGAGACATTCCAAATTATTTTCAAGTGTGACGTAAGTATGAATTTCATCAGTCAGATGCCTTTCCAAGATCGATTTCAAATCATTTCATTGTTGGCTCAACCTCTTCGCTTTTCATTCTACCGGAGTATCTCAGTAATTTTGGTGGTGTTTCTCGTCATCATTTCAAGATCGAAGAAGAGTTCCTTCTAAACCTTGTCCATTCTCTCGAAGATTCGTGGCTCTAGCTTCATATTTTCCTCTCGATTTTTTCCATTCGTCAGATATTCTTTTCTTAACCATCCGGAGTATGTCAGAAGTTGTTTTTTCCCGTTTCTTTTCACCGGAGGCTTCGTTCCAAAAGAATTCTTCGTCCTCACATTTCAGCAACCGTTCTCTAATTATCTCTATGCTTCGTTCTAGTGTTCTTTAATCAGATCATGATCTCTTTATTCTTTTGCATCTAAATCCCCTCTAGCATATTTGTTCTTCTAATTCTTCCCAGTGATTCATTCTATTTCATCAGTCATTCCGAATTCTTACGGTGGTTCGTTCAAGATTCTTTTTCCTTGTTTATCATTTTAATCCATTCGTTCTTTGAATCTACCGATGGTTCATGAAGACCTTCTGAAGTTTGCGATATGTCACTTCTCAATCCTTTTTCAAGAATAATAAGTAGTATGCAAAATCCATTGCTTGTCATCAATTTAATTTGATGAAGGATAAGCATACAATAAATCTTATTCTTATTTCATCCAAGTGAGTAATCTCTTTTTCTTCAGAGTTTGTTCGTGAGGAATAAATTCTAGTTCCAAGTCTTTTCGTCTTTTCTTTTCCGGAGTTCAAATTTCCTAGGCCATTTCATCGAAACCTCCATCTAAATCATCGCAAGGCTCATCTTATTCTTTTCATTATTCAATTCGATCTCATCGTCCTTTTCATCATCGGAGTTCTTTATGGTGGTTCTTCATGATTTAATTCATTCTTCAAGATTTCATCAAGATTCTTGTCGGTGGAGTTCAAGTATATTTTCTTCTCGCGTCTCGAAGTGCAATTAAATTCTCCATATTCTTTTGAATTGGAGTTTTGCATTTCTTCGTTCTTCTCAGATATTCAAATCCATTCAATCCTTCCTTCTAAGTTCTTTTCATTCAATTCTTCCGGAGGCATTGCGTTGTTCATCTCCTCAAGTGCCATCTCTTTGGGTGAAGCTCATGCTCTTTTCTTTCCATGTTTCAGCCGGAGTGCTGCTTAAATCCTTTCAGTCTTATTTGTTTCTTATCTCGTTCTAACCGGAGTGGTTTCATAGTCTATCTGATTCCGTGAACTTTCGATTCTCGTCATTCTCGTTGTTCCTCTCTTCTTCTCGAGTGCTCTCAATTCTTTGCTTCTTCTCTTGAGTTCTTGTTTCACCTCATCTCTTTTCCATTCCGTCTCGGTCCCAAGATCTCGGGACGAGATCTCTTGTTAGTGGAGGAGTGTTGTAA
>NW_025255774.1:0-1878 GCF_018294505.1 Triticum aestivum
TCCTACTTTCTAGGGTTGGAAAATGATTAGCTCATATTTTGTATGAGAGCTTTGCTCGTCCACTTGGATACCTTCTCCTCGGATATTCGAGCATCCATCGGAGAAGATCCCCCAAGCGGATTCAAGACCCCTTTTAGGGAAGAACTCAAGACCTCCTCACGGAGAAGACCGGAAACCCTTTTATCATTCTTAGTTGTCCGTGGATCATGTATCTTTCCTTATGTACTCGAGGATCTAGCACATGTGTGACTTATTCGTGTTGGTTTAGGATTTCCTCTTGTGTTTCCCCTTGTGTTTTCCCTCTCTTCCCCCTCGTGTTCCTCGTGTTCTTCGCGGGATCCGCTCCTTTCGTGAAAGATCGGCCGATTAGGGTTCCACCCTACATCATCTTGGTACCAAGAGCCACATTGATCATGATTTCAGAGCCTCCCCGTTGTGTTGCTAGCTTAGTTTTGTTGATTTTGTCCCTAATTCAAAAATTCCCCACAAAAATAGCCCCAAATTATTTTTTGTGATTTGTTGGTGTGATGAAGTTTTGTTGGATTTGATCCGCGGATTTCGTGTGTTGCAGGTAGATCTAGCTTTCCATCCACTTTTCCCCGATTTCCATCCACAAATTTCTCTGAATTTTGCCCGGATTTGACCTCTCCTCGCGACCATCTTCGAATCCATCCATGGGTCCAGAGCCCAGACAACCGGCCCGATAGCTCGGACATCCGGCGCCCCGGACATCCGGCCACGACCCTGGACATCTGGCCCCTGGCAGCACCACTTCCTCTCCACCGCCCGTTTTCTACCCATTTTTCGCCAACTTTTGTTCTGGTGCCCACATATACTTCTGCATACCTCCACCACTTCCGCATAGCACCACCATATACCACATACACAACCACCGCTTACCAACTCCAACTCCGACAGTTTTGGTCCAATTTTGCTTTGAGAAGGTGAGTTGCGGTTCCGTATCCTTTTGTGTTTCGGCTATCTAGGTACGGTTCAACATCAACATCACCGCCGCTCATCTTCTCCACGGACGCGTCATCAACAACGACCACCTCGACTACATCTTGGTATTCGTCACACTCATTCGATCACCATCATCCGTTCTTGCTTACGGACGAGAAACCAACGAAACGGTAACCTCGTCTTGGTATCGTGATACATCGTTCTTGCCATTACATTGATAGCCATCATAGCCTTAGTCATTTGCGTTGCTTACCCATCAAGACTAGCCATTGAGTATTGCCGGCAATGAGACTTGTGCACTTTAGTGATCATACTTCCCATAGCATACATACATCATTGTTGCATATCTTGGTATCATCTCTTGTATCACAAGGTTGTCATCACATACTCAATTGCTATATTGGTTCGTGAAGCATTGCATGAGAAAAGATCTCAAACAACAAAGATCCAAACAAGCTTTCAAGCAAAAAGGAAAGATAAGCAAAGAGCTTTTAAGCAAGAACCATAGCATCATACAACATTAAGATTGTCATACTCGATCATCTTGGATCATATCATAGAAACACCTTACATAGAACATACTTGGGATAGAAGTCGTTGCATTTTTGCTTAGTAGGTTGTGCACAAGTCTTTGTATCCGCCTATTGTGCAATCGTGCTAGCGTCTCTCTAGTGTTGTGCAACAAGAGCATTTTTGTGGATTCCACATTTTGGCTCATCCTTGGTTGCCCAACCCCACTTATCTTTTTGTGTGTGTGTTTCCGTGTACATTACATTGCTTGGTCTACTTGTTACATTGCAATCTTGCGAATCTTTTCCAACATTATTGAAGCTCACTTACAATTGCATCAAATTTTGTGCCACCATCCTAACCAAGCTCCACCATAAGCTTTTACTTGTGTAGGTGTGAGAAACC
>NW_025255775.1:0-1878 GCF_018294505.1 Triticum aestivum
AAGAGATTAACGTTTTGGGTCATGTATTTCTACACAATATGTTCCCCTTTGAGAGGTTCATGGGAGTCTTAAAGAAATATGTTCATAACCGTGCTAGGCCAGAAGGAAGCATCTCCAAGGGCCATCAAAATGAGGAGGTCATTGAGTTTTGTATTGACTTTATTCCTGACCTTAAGCCGATTGGTGTTCCTGAATCGCGGCATAAGGGCAGACTGGATGGAAAAGGCACGCTAGGAGGGGAACAAATAATATGTATGGACGGACATTCTCTCACTGAAGCACACTACACGGTTCTACAGAATTCCGCCTTGGTGGCTTCGTATATGGATGAACACAAGAATTTGCTACGCTCCAAACACCCGGAGTGGTCTGATGACTGGATTACACGTGAACAAACCAGGAGTTTCGCCAGCTGGTTGCAGACACGTACCATGCATGACACCTCTACTGAAGATGACATGTACTTGCTATCCCAGTTACCATCTTCGAATATAATGACTTTCAAAGGGTACGAGATAAATGGTAATACATTTTACACGATCGCCCAAGATAAGAAGAGCACCAACCAAAACAGTGGTGTCCGCTTTGATGCAGAGACCAAGACGGGAAAGGAAACATATTATGGTTATATACAGGACATATGGGAACTTGACTATCGACGTGGTTTAAAGGTCCCTTTATTTCGGTGCAAATGGGTCAATATGACACGAGGCGGGGTAACGGAAGACCCGCAGTACGGAATGACAACAGTGGATCTCAACAATCTTGCGTATGTAGACGAACCATTCGTCCTAGCCAATGATGTGGCACAGGTTTTCTATGTGAAGGACATGTCTACCAAGCCAAGAAAAAGAAAAGATAACGAAGCGAATGCATCGTACGATGAGCCAAAGCGGCACATAGTTCTTTCTAGGAAGAGAAACATCGTGGGAGTGGATGACAAGACAGACAAGTCAGAAGATTATGAAAAGTTTGATGAAATTGCTCCATTCACAGTGAATATTGACCCGAGCATCCCGTTAAGTGATGAAGATTTTCCATGGTTACAGCGCAAAGGGACACACGCGAAGAAAAAGTTTCACACCCAAAGATCTGGGATGTGATCGGCTTCACTAGCTATCATCACTTTCTTCTATGTTTCGCACCCAAAGGGGAATCTCAATAATAGTTAGGGTAGTTATGTGTTTTGGCATTTGAAACGCGAAGAAATTTTATGTGCAAACAAATTCACACTAATTTCAAATAATTCAAAATTTAAACTATTCAAATTTGAAAACTACCGGCACTAACAGAAAGTTTGTAATTTTTTGTACCTAAAGAGGCTGTGTCAGCCTCCGGTCAGGCTATGGCCCCACCATCACCATTTAGTGCCGGTTCGTACCACGAACCGGTACTAATGAGGTTGTGTCGGGTAAGGCTGGGGCCCCACGAGCACCTTTAGTACCGGTTCATGGATGAACCAGACGTAAGCTGTTTTTTAGTCCCACCTCGCGAAGTGAGAGGGACTAGGAGCGGTTTATAAGCCCTAAGTGCAGAGACGATGAATAAGAGGATCAATGCTCACGTTGCTTAGCTTCAAGCCTTCAGGAATACGGTAGACTGCACGGAGCTATGCGCAGTGCAGTTTACACTATTCCGAAAGGCTTGAAGCAAATTAACGAGCATTGCACCTCTTTTTATTTTTAATAACTTATTACAACTCCGGACTTCTTCTGTTATGGCAAAAACTAATTGCACGTCGACATTTCTTTTTTTAAGTTATAACTCCAGACTTTGACCATCAAGTTTTGCAGAAAAGAAAAAATAGCAGAAAAGAAAGAAAAACTATAGCTGAAAAGAAAAAAAACTATATAAAAAAACTACTCAAAAATAAATAGA
>NW_025255776.1:0-1878 GCF_018294505.1 Triticum aestivum
AAAAAAATGAAGTAGTGGCATTGGTACTACCCTTTAAGAAGAATGGAATGAAAAATAAACCATGATAAAATTTGCACATAACTTACACATAAATTGCACTTTTTATAGCTATGCAAGAACTAACATATACTAGTAGAATTTACATAAAAGATAAGTTTCAAAGAAGGAATGAATTAGTGCCATTGGTATTATCCTTAAATAAGAGAGGAAGTGAAATAAAAACTTAAAACTAAAATTTTGTCAAGATTAGTACAAAAATTGCACTTTGCATAATATGTAAGAAGAAACATATAGTAGTGAAATTTCCATACTCTAATATAAGGTATACGCCTAGTATTTGTGCGCATATATTTACACACACTCAACATCCCAAAATACCCACAAAAGAAAGAATGAATATATGGCATTGGTATTACCATTTAAGAAAAAAATGGGAGAAAGAATCCAAAACAAACACCGACAAAGTTTGCACGAAATATACATAAAAATTGTGTTGTTTACAAATATGCAAGAATAAGCATATAAAAGTGGAATTTTTGAAAAAAAATCTAAGAACAAATGAATAGTGGCATTGGTATTAACCTTAAAGTAGAATCAAAATGAAGTAAAGACAAACAATATCAAAATAAAGATTTTTTCTGAAAAGGAATGAATTAGTGGCGTAGGTATTTCCTTTAAGAACAGAGAAATTAAAAAAACTTGCGCACACCTTTGCACAGAAATTGCACTTTATCGTAATATGCAAAAATAATCATATAATCATGAATTTTTGGCACATATTATATAGTATTTGTATGTATATAATTACACTCAGCCAAAAAGCCACTAAAAATAACCAATAAAGAAAAGAAAAAGCAACCTAGAAAAACAAAAATGAGCCCAAGAAGCAATTCGAGTGACCCAAAATAGGGGTCAATCGATTCCACACAGCCTACAACAGAAAAAATAAATGAAAACAATACAAATCTCAAAGTGCATCCAACGAACAGAAAATCGACTGACCACAAAATAAAAAGTCAGCTGACTGAAATGTAGCTAAAGTGTTTACAGCTAGTCCTAAAGTCTTCTCGGAACTGATTTAGAAATCGTTACGTCTCTCTCTCTCTCTCTCTCTCTCCCTCTCCCTCTCTCTCTCCTGCTTTTTCTTTCAAGTTACTGTAAAACTTGTTGGTGGTTTTCAATGGGAAGGCTCGTTGTTTTTTAAAAAAAGTCTTGTCTTAGAAATGGCAAATTAAACAGATAAAAAGACAACAATGTGGTTAACATTCTGCGAGTTACAGTTAATCCCCTACTCACGAGCCAACCGAGCTGCTACCGGTTAACGATTTTCTCAACAAGTATTAAACAGGAGAGGTTGATGAGGAGTGAATAATATAAAACTACCACAATCCGTGTTAGGGTTCCAAAAAACTACCACAAATTTGTTTGTGCCTGATAACTACCAGAATCGGTGTCGGCTGTTTCAAAAAACCCAAATCGCCGAGTGCTTTGCACTTGATTACGATTATGACAAGCCGGGCCCGCGCCTAAACAAACCGTATGTTTGACCGTTAACTGACATGTGGGGCTCACATGTCAGTGTCTCTTACACTCTAATAAAAATATCTCAAAATATATGGTCTAATTGTTTTACAGATAGTCCCTGTAAGTTTTTAAAAAGCAATCCAGTCCCTATAAGTTTTAAAAAAGGGTCCCGATAATGCTCACACGTGTGGGTGTTAAGGGGTTTGGCCACATGTTTCGTGTGGTATCTAAGAGAACCAGTCCACACTCTACTATAATTTACACATATGTTGTATAGTACTTGCATGTATGCCTATTTAAACACACAAAAATATAACATTTTATAAAAAAAATGAAGTAGTGGCATTGGTACTA
>NW_025255777.1:0-1878 GCF_018294505.1 Triticum aestivum
CCCTCTCTCGATTTGGAGCACCACCGAGAGCCACCGGAGGGCGCCGCCGTCGCATCCATAGCCACCGCGCACCCCAGGCTTCACCGATGGGTCAGGAGTCACCGCCGGACTCTGCTTCGTCTCCAAGATGACGCACGCGGACGGAGAAGGCCACAGACGACTGCAACATCGCCATCTTCGTCCTCTGCCCCGACGACCGCCGTCATCCGATTCGCGCCGTCCAGAGCTTCCCCGACCTCGTCGTCGACTCTGCTAGTCCCTACGTGAGCCACTCTCCATTTTCCCCCTGGAATCCCCGTCGTTCCCCTCCCCTAGCTAGCTTCCCCACCTCCACCGAGGCTCGCCGCCGCCATGGTCAACGAGCTCCGTGCACGTGAGCTCGGCCGCTCGCCCGAGCATCACCAGCGTGCTCACCGCGCTCCTGCGAACCCGAAACAACCTCGGGTGCTCCCTGCCATGCCCTATAGCGCCATTTCCGCTGTTGCCCGAGCTCCGGCCGCCGCCGCGAGCTCGACTCCGGTGAGTACACCGCACCCCGTCCGCTCCTTCCTGCTCCGTTGGATGCGGAAGAGCACGGGCTACCTCCTGGTGACCTCCGCGCGTCCAACCTTTGCCTGTAGCTCAACTCCGGCGAGCCTCCGCCGTTGGTTTGGTTGTCGCCGGCCGAACCCCGGCGAGTGCCGACGTGGCCACTTAACTAGGTCCTAAACACCCCGGTAATCACCCCCTGGTGCCACTGTCACGTGGGCCCCGGTGCCAAAGTTAATTAGCTTAATTTCTGTTTAACTTAGTACTAATTTTGTGGGCCCCATAGGTCAGTTTGACCTGGCCCCGTCACACTTTGACCGACCCCACACGTCGGAGTTGACCAGGCTGATGTGTCTGTTGACCGGGCCCACCTGCCAGCGAGCTAAACAGCCCTGGGTCACTGACCAGTGGACCCCACTGGTCAGGTTTGACCTGGAGGCGCCCTGTTGACCTGCTGATGTCAAGGTGATGTCATGCTGACGCATTAAATGATTTTCTGGATTTAAAATAAATCAGAAAATTCCAGAAAATTGTATATACTTCTAAAATTCATAGAAAATTAACCGTAACTCCAAATTAAATAATTTATATATGAAAAATTATCAGAAAAATTCAAGGAATCCATCTGTACCATTTTCATGCATGTTAGAACAACTTATCACTACTGTTTAGAGCAAATCAATTAAAGGGCATTTAAATAATCACATATGGAGTTTGAATTTGAATCTTGTATTCAAACCAACCTCATTTAATCTAGTTTTAGGTGCATTAGCCCAAAACACATTCATATTGCCATGTCATAGCATGCATCATATTGTGCATTGCATTGATCGTGTTTTTCTGTATTTGCCGGTATTTGCCCCCTCTCGATAGACGTGATACCGATGATGTGATCGTTGACACTGATGAAGACTCAATGTTATCTTCAGAAGTGCCAGGCAAGCAAAACCCCCTTGTTCATTCCGATACAATCCTACTCTCTCGCTCCTGCTCTCTTTTACTGCATCAGGACAACACCGATTCATCTGTTACTTGCTGCGGTAGCTGAACCCCTTTATCCTCTGCATGACCTGTCATTCCACAGTAAATAGATGAAACCCACTAGCATGAGTAGGAGTTGTTTGAGCCCTGATGTGCCTACTCATTCATGTTTGTTTGTCATGCCTGCTATTGCTTAGAGTTGAGTCAGGTCTGATTCATCGGGGATGAATCAGAGGTGTGTGAACATGTCCTACGGTGTGTGAGCTAAGCGTGTGAACACGATTTGGTAAAGGTAGCGGTGAGAGGCCATGTAGGAGTACATGGTGGGTTGTCTCATTGCAGCCGTCCTCAGGAACTGAGTTCTGTGTT
>NW_025255778.1:0-1878 GCF_018294505.1 Triticum aestivum
CATCACAGCCCACCCCTACGGTCAGCGCTGTCCACGGCCTCCAGTAGGCTACAAACACCAGAAACTACTTGCAACTCCTGGACGGAGAACTAGGGTGAATAAGAAGTCGAGAGGGTCCATTGGTTTCGGGCCCAATGCATGGTAGTAGCTGATTCTTAAATCACACATACAGATCTCAGTGCTTACGGTCGGCTTCAATGAAACAACCCACCATGTACTCCTACATGGCCTCTCATCGATACCTTTACCAAATCGTGTTCACCACGCCACTCTCATTACCGACATAATCATTTCACTCTAGTCCATCACCCAGATGAACCAGACCTGACACGACTCTAAGCATAGCAGGCATAGCAAGGTAGGAACAACACATACATATGGCTCAATCAACTCCTACACATGCTAGTGGGTTTCATCTAGTTACTGTGGCAATGACAGGTCATGCAGAGGAAATGGGTTCAACTACCGTAGCACACAGCAGTTTGAATCGCGTTGTCTTAATGCAGTAAAATAGAGCAGGAGCGAGAACATGGGATTGTATCGATATGATCAAATGGTTGGTTGCTTGCCTGATGGTTCATTGCACGGATACGATTCCTCGTTAGGGTAATCACGGTACTCCTCGGGGACAGATCCTGTCGCAAAGGATAACGATACACAGGCATCACCAAACAATGTGCAACAATATGATGCATGCATGAAACATGGCAATATGAGTGTGTTGGGCTAATGCAACTAAAGCCAGAAGTGTTTGAGCAAATTTGAATCAAAGATTCAAATTTCAATTCAAATATGGCCTTTTAAAGTGCCTTTTCTTGTTCTGATTGAAACATCAAGTTAACTTGTTTGATCATGCATGAAAATAGTACAGATGGATAGATTGGATTTTTCTGATCATTTTTCATATATTATTTGTCCAATTTGGAGTTACAGAATAAAAGTTATGAATTTTTGAAGTTTAAATAATATTCTGGAATTTCCTGATTTAATTAAATCCAGAAATATCATTTACTGCGTCAGCCTGGCATCACAGTGACATCAGCAGGTCAACAGGGCTGGCTCGGGTCAAACCTGACGTGTGGGGTCCACACGTCAGTGACCAGGTGCTAATCCCGCGTTAACCCCGGGCTGGTTAGCTTTGACTAACCCCTGGGGCCCACTTGTCAGCGTCAGTAGGTGATGGATTAGTGGTTAATCAACTAGGCCACGTCAGCTCGCCGGAGTTCTGGCCGGCGGCGACCAACAGTGCGGCGGCGATAGTGGTTTTGGTCGTTTCGGCCACCAAATGGAACGTGGCGACCACCGGAGTGAAGCTGAGAACGACCCGCGGCTCTTGGCGGAGTCCGTTGGGGTCGGGGTGGCCGGAGTCGACGCCGGCGACGACTTTGGCGGCCACCGAGGTTCGGTCGGAGGTGAACTTGGTGCTAGAGGGTTCGGTGAGGCTCGTGGAGTGGCTAGCTAGGTGCTGTGGAACGCGGTGAGCAAGATGGACACCATCTTGTGGCCGGAGGATGACCGGGAGCACGTCGGCGACGAGGTCCACGGCGGTGGGTGCGGTTGAGCTCCGGGAGGTTGCTACACGGCTCGGGAGCAAGAACGGAAGGGAGGGGAAGATGGCTGAGCTCACAGTGAGTGCGACGGAGTCCTTGGTGCGGTCGGAGATGGACCGGAGCGACGTCGGCGTTGAAGGGGATCTCCGGCGACGGTGAGCTCGGGCGAGGTCGGTGCGGTGGTCTCGGGCGTTGCGAGCGCTCGGGGCTCGGCTGCTCGATGAAGTGGACAGCGGCGAAGCTCCTGGACACGGTGAGACGGCGTGGAGACGACGGGGAGCACGGCTACGACGGTGGTGCGGCGATGGTGGCGTCGGCCATGGCTGGG
>NW_025255779.1:0-1878 GCF_018294505.1 Triticum aestivum
ATATAAATTGGTTGGAAAATCAAATATATGTCCTTGGGTGCATGCTTAGGTCCCATACAAGAAATGAGAATGAATTTCAAACACCCGGGCACCGTTGATTGCTGGCAAAACATTGAGATGCCTAGTTTTTAAATTCTAGTAAATCCAAAACTCGTCTGAAATTCATGAAACTTGGCATGCTATCATGGAGCGGCATCAACATGCCGTGGTACAAATTTTGTCCCATTTGGGGCAAGTTTGGGTATATGCTTCTCACAAACCGGAGCTACTCACAACAAGCATGATGTTTTTTGGTAGGGAATGTCCCACCTTTGTGGAAGAAACGATATCCATTGCCTCTTATTGCTTTCAAAAAAATTTCTCTTGTCAACATAGAACAACAGGAGTGTTGTGTGATTTTATGTTATTTTTCTGGGTTCGTTTGGACATTTTTATGCATTAACTGAGTCTTCAATGCATTTTATGTGCATAATTCAAACTTGAACTACATGCACATGCTCCAGTGCATATAAATTGGTTGAAAAATCAAATCTGTGTCCTTGGGTGCATGCTTAGGTCCCATGCAAGAAATGGGAATGAATTTCCAACACCGGGGCACCGTTGATTGCCGGCAAAACATTGAGATGCCTGGTTTTTAAATTCTATTAAATCCAAAACTCGTCTGAAATTCATGAAACTTGGCATGCTATCATGGAGCGGCATCAACATGCCGTGGTACAAATTTTGTCCCATTTGGGGCAAGTTTGGGTATATGCTTCTCACAAACCGAAGCTTCTCACGGCAAGCATGATGGTTTTCGGTATGGAACATCCCACCTTTGTGAACGAAACGATATCCATAGCCTGTTATTGCTTTCAAAATTTTCTCTCGTGTCAACATAGAACAACAGGAGTGTTGTGTGATTTTATGTAATTTTTCGGGGTTCGTTTGGACATTTTTATGCATTAACTGAGTTTTCAATGCATTTTATGTGCATAATTCAAACTTGAACTACATGCACATGCTCCAGTGCATATAAATTGGTTGAAAAATCAAATATGTGTCCTTGGGTGCATGCTTAGGTCCCATGCAAGAAATGGGAATGAGTTTCAAACACTGGGGCACCGTTGATTGCCAGCAAAACATTGAGATGCCTGGTTTTTAAATTCTAGTAAATCTAAAACTCGTCTGAAATTCATGAAATTTGGCATGCTATCATGGAGCGGCATCAACTTGCCGTGGTACAAATTTTGTCCCATTTGGGGCAGGTTTGGGTATATGCTTCTCACAAACCGGACCTTCTCACAACAAGCATGATGTTTTTCGGTAGGGAATGTCCCACCTTTGTGGAAGAAACGATATCCATTGCCTCTTATTGCTTTCAAAAAAAATTCTCTTGTCAACATAGAACAACAGGAGTGTCGTGTGATTTTATGTGATTTTTCTGGGTTCGTTTGGACATTTTTATGCATTAATTGAGTTTTCAATGCATTTTATGTGCATACTTCAAATTTGAACTACATGCACATGCTCCAGTGCATATAAATTGGTTGAAAAATCAAATATGTGTCCTTGGGTGCATGCTTAGGTCCCATACAAGAAATGAGAATGAATTTCAAACACCGGGGCACCGTTGATTGCTGGCAAAACATTGAGATGCCTGGTTTTTAAATTCTAGTAAATCCAAAACTCGTCTGAAATTCATGAAACTTGGCATTCTATCATGGAGCGGCATCAACATGCCATGGTACAATTTTTTGTCCCATTTGGGGCAAGTTTGGGTATATGCTTCTCACAAACCGGAGCTTCTCACAACAAGCATGATGGTTTTCGGTAGGGAACATCCCACCTTTGTGGACGAAACGATACCATTGCCTCTTATTGCTTTCAAATTTTTTT
>NW_025255780.1:0-1878 GCF_018294505.1 Triticum aestivum
TCATCAACAATCACGGTTTGGGCCGATTCTGGCCCGTTTCTTGGACTATTACTCTATTATGGGGTCTTGGAGTCATTTCGATGATTGACGAACCCTTGGTGCGTTTACGTGTCGGTCATCAACACTCACATATTCGGCCGATTCTAGTCCGTTTTGTGCACTATCACTCAGCGTTTTGGGGACCTAGAGCAATTTCCACGATCGATGAACCCCGGGGTTCGTTTATGTGTCCGTCGTCAACACTGAGAGTTTTGGCCAATTCTGACGGGTTTCATGGACTATTACTCACCGTTTTGGGGTCCCGAAGCGATTTCCATAGTTGTTGAACCCCAAGGTGTCCTTACGTGTTGGTCATCAACACTCGCAGTTTTGGCCGATTCTGGCCCGTTTCATGGACTATTACTCACCGTTTTGGGGTCCCAAAGCGATTTCTATGGTTGTCGAACTCCAAGGTGCGCTTACGTGTCGGTCATCAACAATCACAGTTTGGGCCGATTCTGGCCCGTTTCTTGGACTACTACTCTATTTTGGGGTCTTGGAGTCATTTCCATGATTGACGAACCCCAGGCTGCGTTTACATGTCGGTCATCAACACTCACATATTTGGCCGAATCGTGTCCGTTTCGTGCACTATTACTCAGTGTTTTGGAGACCCAGAGGGATTTCCACGATTGATGAACCCTGGGGTGCATTTATGTGTCTGTCGTCAACACTCACAGTTTTGGCCAATTCTGACATGTTTGGTGGACTATTACTCACGGTTTTGGGGTCCCGAAGCGATTTCCATAGTTGTTGAACTCCAAGGTGTGCTTACGTGTTGGTCATCAACACTCCCAGTTTTGGCCGATTCTGGCCCTTTTCATGGACTATTACTCACCGTTTTGGGGTCCCAAAGCGATTTACATGGTTGTCGAATTCCAAGGTGCGCTTACAGGTCGGTCATCAACAATCATAGTTTGGGTCGATTCTGGCCCGTTTCTTGGACTATTACTCTATTTTGGTGTCTTGGAGTCATTTCGAGATTGACGAACCCTTGGTGCGTTTACGTGTCGGTCATCAACACTCACATATTCGGCCGATTCTAGTCCATTTTGTGCACTATCACTCAGCGTTTTGGGGACCTAGAGCAATTTCCACGATCGATGAACCCTGGCGTTCGTTTATGTGTCCGTCGTCAACACTGAGAGTTTTGGCCAATTCTGACGGGTTTCGTGGACTATTACTCACCGTTTTGGGGTCCCGAAGCGATTTCCATAGTTGTTGAACCCCAAGGTGTCCTTACGTGTTGGTCGTCAACACTGACAGTTTTGGCCGATTCTGGCCCGTTTCATGGACTATTACTCACCGTTTTGGGGTCCCAAAGCGATTTGCATGGTTGTCGAACTCCAAGGTGCGCTTACGTGTCGGTCATCAACAATCACAGTTTGGGCCGATTCTGGCCCGTTTCTTGGACTACTACTCTATTTTGGGGTCTCGGAGTCATTTCCATGATTTACGAACCCCAGGGTGCGTTTACGTGTCGGTCATCAACACTCACATATTTGGCCGAATCATGTCCGTTTCGTGCACTATTACTCAGTGTTTTGGAGACCCAGAGGGATTTCCACGATTGATGAACCCCGGGGTGCATTTATGTGTCTGTCGTCAACACTCACAGTTTTGGCCAATTCTGACATGTTTCGTGGACTATTACTCACGGTTTTGGGGTCCCGAAGCGATTTCCATAGTTGTTGAACTCCAAGGTGTGCTTACGTGTTGGTCATCAACACTCCCAGTTTTCGCCGATTCTGGCCCTTTTCATGGACTATTACTCACCGTTTTGGGGTCCCAAAGCGATTTCCATGGTTGTCGAATTCCAAGGTGCGCTTACATGTCGGT
>NW_025255781.1:0-1878 GCF_018294505.1 Triticum aestivum
CAATTGCCCTACTCATGGTTTGAATTTATGGATGATCATACAAAAATTTTATGCCGGTTTGAACTTTGCTTCTAGAAATCTCTTAGATTCGGCCGCGGGAGGCACATTTATGGAAATTACGTTAGGAGATGCTACAAAATTGCTTGATAATATTATGGCTAATTATTCTCAATGGCACACCGAAAGATCTTCTAGTAAAAAAGTGCATGATATAGAAGAAATCATGGGACTGGGCATCCCGGATAGCGTCCCTTTCTCATGAATGAGGAGCAGAGTCCACTCCTCTTGAGAATAACCCACCTAGCATGGAAGATATAGACAACCCTAGTTGAAACATGAGCTGCTCGAGCATACAAAACAGAATTTCATTTGAAGGTTTGGAGTTTGGCACATACAAATTTACTTGGAACGGCAGGTACATACCGCATATAGGAAGGTATGGTGGACTCATATGGCACAACTTTGGGGTTTATGGAGTTTGGATGCACAAGCAGTATTCCCACTTAGTACAGGTGAAGGCTAGCAAAAGACTGGGAAGCGACCAACTGAGAGAGCGACAACAGTCATGAACATGCATTAAAATTAATATACACCAAGCATAAGCATGAGTAGGATATAATCTACCATGAACATAAATATCGTGAAGGCTATGATGATTTGTTTCAACTACATGCGTGAACATGTGCCAAGTCGAGTCACTCAATTCATTCAAAGGAGGATACCATCCCATCATACCACATCACAATCATTTTAATAGCATGGTGGCACGCAAGGTAAACCATTATAACTCATAGCTAATCAAGCATGGCACAAGCGACTATAATCTCTAAATGTCATTGCAAATATGTTTCCTTCATAATAAGCTGAATTAGGAACGATGAACTCATCATATTTACAAAAACAAAAGTGGTCGAGTTCATACCAGCTTTTCTCATCTCAATCAGTCCATCATATATCGTCATCATTGCCTTTCACTTGCACGACCGAACGATGTGTATAATAATAATAGTGCATGTGCATTGGACTAAGCTGGAATCTGCAAGCATTCAACTCAAGAGAGAAGACAAAATAATATGGGTTGTAAGTTAAATAGACAATCATGCATATGAGAGCCACTAAACATTTTCAATATGGTCTTGTACTCTCGACCCCCAAAGGAAAGAAAAGAAAATAAAACTATTTACACGGGAAAGCTCCCAACAAGCAAGAAGAAGAATGAGAAATATTTTTGGGTTCTCATTTTAATTTCTACTACAAGCATGGAAATTAAACTAACTAATTTTTTTTGGTTTTTCTTAAGGTTTATCAAATACACAAGAAGAAAGCGAGAAAAAGAAAATTAAACTAGCATGGATAATACAATGAAAGAGTATGAGCACCGACAGCTATAATAGTGTGTGAACATGAATGTAAAGTCGGTGAGAAATACGTACTCCCCCAAGCTTAGGCTTTTGGCCTAAGTTGGTCTAATGCCAAGGGTAGCCTGGCTGATATCCGT
This sequence comes from Triticum aestivum, assembly GCF_018294505.1. NCBI lineage: Eukaryota > Viridiplantae > Streptophyta > Magnoliopsida > Poales > Poaceae > Triticum > Triticum aestivum. The sequence goes on from NW_025255781.1 coordinate 1,499, forward strand.
AGTTGTAACTGGGTACTTAGATGCAGTAGCAAATGCATCCTGAGCTGCGGCACGTTGGCGAGCCTCCTCCACTCTCCCCTCGTGTTCAGCTGCCTCCTCCCTGGTAACAACATATCTTCATTTTGCCTGGAAATCAAAAAGGAAAGGAGCAGGGAGAGTAACATGGACAGAGCTATGTCTGTCAAAGATTAGTCGACACTGGAGGAATTATTCATTCGTCAAAAGAAAACGATGTTTGACCATTGCATCATAATCTAAATAAGCAGGAGGCAACACCATATCCCCCTCTCATGGGGCTATACCAAGATAATTAGCAACACGGGTCGCATAAATACCTCCAAATAAATCTCCAGCCCTACCATTATTATGCAACCTACGTG
>NW_025255782.1:0-1878 GCF_018294505.1 Triticum aestivum
TTTAGGATTGATAAAACCTTCTGGTTGCATCATATACAACTCTTCTTTAATAAATCCATTAAGGAATGCAGTTTTGTTTATCCATTTGCCAGATTTCATAAAATGCGGCAATTGCTAACATGATTCGGACAGACTTAAGCATAGATACGAGTGAGAAAATCTCATCGTAGTCAACACCTTGAACTTTGTCGAAAACCTTTTTGCGACAATTCTAGCTTTGTAGATAGTAACACTACTATCAGCGACCGTCTTCCTCTTGAAGATCCATTTATTCTCAATTGCTTGCTGATCATCGGGCAAGTCAACCAAAGTCCAAACTTTGTTCTCATACATGGATCATATCTCAGATTTCATGGCCTCAAACCATTTCGCGGAATCTGGGCTCATCATTGCTTCCTCATAGTTCGTAGGTTCATCATGGTCTAGTAACATGACTTCCAGAACATGATTACCGTACCACTCTGGTGCGGATCTTACTCTGGAAGACCTACGAGGTTTGGTAGTAACTTGATCTGAAGTTTGATGATCATCATCATTAACTTCCTCACTTATTGGTGTAGGAATCACTTGAACTGATTTCTGTGATGAACTACTTTCCAATAAGGGAGAAGGTACAGTTACCTCATCAAGTTCTACTCTCCTCCCACTCACTTCTTTCGAGAGAAACTCCTTCTCTGGAAAGGATCCATTTTAGCAACGAATGTCTTGCCTTCGGATCTGTGATAGAAGGTGTACCCAACAATTTCCTTTGGGTATGAAGACGCACTTCTCCGATTTGGGTTCGAGCTTATCAGGATGAAACTTTTTCACATAAGCATCGCAGCCCCAAACTTTAAGAAACAACAGGTTAGGTTTACTGCTAAACCATAGTTCATACAGTGTCGTCTCAACGGATTTAGATGGTGCCCTATTTAAAACGTGAATGCAGCTGTCTCTAATGCATAACCCCAAAACGATAGTGGTAAAGAGATATCATAGATTGCACCATATCAAATAAAGTGCGGTTACGACGTTCGGACACACCATAACGATGTGGTGTTCCAGGTGGCGTGAGCTGTGAAACTATTCCACATTGTTTTAATTGAAGACCAAACTCGTAACTCAAATATTTGTCTCCGCGATCAGATCGCAGAAACTTTATTTTCTTGTTACGATGATTTTTCCACTTCACTCTGAAATTCTTTGAACCTTTCAACTATTTCAGACTTATGTTTCATCAAGTAGATATACCCATATCTGCTCAAATCATCTTGTGAAGGTCAGAAAACAACGATGCTTGCCACGAGCAACAGCACTCATTGGATCGCATACATCGGTATGTATTATTTCCAACAAGTCAGTAACTCGTTCCATTGTTTCGAAGAACGGAGTTTTAGTCATCTTGCCCAAAAGGCACGGTTCGCAAGCATCAAGTGATTCATAACCAAGTGATTCCGAAAATCCATCTTTATGGAGTTTCTTCATGTGCTTTATACCGATATGACCCAAACGGCAGTGCCACAAATAAGTTGCACTATCATTATTAACTTTGCATCTTTTGGCATCAATATTATGAATATGTGTATCACTACGATCGAGATCCAATGAACCATTTTCATTGGGTGTGTAACCATATAAGGTTTTATTCATGTAAATAGAACAACAGTTTATTCTCTTACTTAAATGAATAACCGTATTGCAATAAACATGATCAAATCATATTCATGCTCAACGCAAACACCAAATAACATTTATTTAGGTTCAACACTAATCCCGAAAGAATAGGGAGTGTGCGATGATGATCATATCAATCTTGAAACTACTTTCAACACACATCATCACTTCACCCTTAACTAGTTTCTGTTTATTCTGCAACTCCCGTTTCGAGTTACTACTCTT
>NW_025255783.1:0-1878 GCF_018294505.1 Triticum aestivum
ATGGGATTTTGGAATCACTTGATTATGAATCACTTGATGCTTGCGAACCGTGCCTCATGGGCAAGATGACTAAAACGCCGTTCTCCGGAACTATGGAGAGAGCAACAGATTTGTTGGAAATCATACATACAGATGTATGTGGTCCGATGAATATTGAGGCTCGTAGCAGGTATCATTATTTTCTGACCTTCACAGATGATTTGAGCAGATATGGGTATATCTACTTGATGAAACACAAAGTCTGAAACATTTGAAAAGTTCAAAGAATTTCAGAGTGAAGTGGAGAATCATCGTAACAAGAAAATAAAAGTTTCTACGATATGATCGCAGAGGTAAAATATTTGAGTTACGAGTTTGGCCTTCAGTTAAAACAATGTGAAATAGTTTCACTACTCACGCCACCTGGAACACCATAGTGTAATGGTGTGTCCGAACATCATAACCGTACTTTATTGGATATAGTGCAATCTATGATGTCTCTTACCAATTTACCACTATCGTTTTGGGTTATGCATTAGAGACAGCTACATTCACGTTAAATAGGGCACCATCAAAATCCGTTGAGACGACGCCTTATGAACTGTGGTTTGGCAAGAAACCAAAGTTGTCGTTTCTTAAAATTTTGGGGTTGCGATGCTTATATGAAAAAAATTCATCCTGATAAGCTCAAACCCAAATCGGAGAAATGTGTCTTCATAGGATACCCAAAGGAGACAGTTGGGTACACCTTCTATCACAGATCCGAAGGCAAGACATTCGTTGCTAAGAATGGATCCTTTCTAGAGAAGGAGTTTCTCTCGAAAGATGTGAGTGGGAGGAAAGTAGAACTTGATGAGGTAACTGTACCTGCTCCCTTATTGGATCACAGAAATCTGTTCCTGTGACTCCTACACCAATTAGTGAGGAAGTTAATGATAATGATCATGAAACTTCAGATCAAGTTATTACTGAACTTCGTAGGTCAACTAGATCAAGAACCGCACCAGAGTGGTACGGTAATCCTGTTCTGGAGGTCATGTTACTAGACCATGGCGAACCTACGAACTATGAAGAAGCGATGGTGAGCCCAGATTCCGCAAAATGGCTTGAGGCCATGAAATCTGAGATAAGATCCATATATGAGAACAAAGTATGGACTTTGATTGACTTGCCCAATGATCGGCGAGCCATTGAGATTAAATGGATCTTCAAGAGGAAGACGGACGCTGATAGTAGTGTAACTATCTACAAAGCTAGAATTGTCGCAAAAGGTTTTCGACAAGTTCAAGATGTTGACTACGATGAGAGTTTCTCACTCGTATCTATGCTTAAGTCTGTCCGAATCATGTTAGCAATTGCCGCATTTTATGAAATATGGCAAAGGGATAAACAAAACTGCATTCCTTAATGGATTTATTAAACAAGAGTTGTATATGATGCAACCAGGAGGTTTTGTCAATCCTAAAGGTGCTAACAAAATATGCAAGCTCCAGCGATCCATCTATGGACTGGTGCAAGCATCTCGGAGTAGGAATATACAGTTTGATAAGTTGATCAAAGGATATTGTGTTATACAGACTTGCGGTGAAGCCTGTATTTACAAGAAAGTGAGTGGGAGCACTACAGCATTTCTGATAAGTATATATTGTTGATCGGAAATAAAGTAGAATTATTCTGCAAAGCATAAAGGAGTGTTTGAAAGGAGTTTTTCAAAAGAAAGACCTCGGTGAAGCTGCTTACATATTGAGCATCAAGATCTATAGAGATAGATCAAAATGCTTGATAAGTTTTTTCAATGAGTACATACCTTAACAAGATTTTGAAGTAGTTCAAAATAGAACAGTCAAAGAAAGAGTTCTTGCCTGTGTTACAAGGTGTGAAATTGAGTAAGACTCAAAG
>NW_025255784.1:0-1878 GCF_018294505.1 Triticum aestivum
AATGATCAGAAAAATAATGAGCAACCTTCTTTGTGGTCATGTATATTCCATACACAAGCTTCTGATAATGAGGATATCTCTGCTTGGATGGAGTCAAGACTTCAGACAAATAATACACTGGGCGCTGAACTTTGAGAGCTTTTCCTTCTTCTTCCCGCTTGACCGTAAGCACAGTACTGACGACTTGTCCTGTGGCTGCGATATAGAGCAACAGAGGCTCTTTGCTGATTGGAGCTGCAAGCACCGGCTGGGTGGAGAGCAGAGCTTTTAGCTCGGCAAACGCTGCATCAGCTTCTGGAGTCCACTCGAAGTTGTCTGTCTTCTTCATCAGTCGGTAAAGAGGCAATGCCTTTTCGCCGAGTCGTGAGATGAATCGACTTAATGCGGCCAAGCATCCAGTAAGCTTCTGGACATCGTGCACTCGCACAGGGCATTTCATTCGGAGAATAGTGCCAATCTTCTCTGGGTTAGCGTCGATTCCCCGTTCTGAAACGAGAAAACCGAGTAACTTGCCACCAGGAACTCCAAATGTGCACTTTGATGGATTGAGCTTGATATCATATCTTCTGAGGTTGGCAAATGTTTCGGCGAGATCAGCGAGCAGGTCGGAACTTTTTCGTGACTTGACAACGATATCATCCATATATGCTTCCACATTCCGACTGATTTGAGTGAGTAGACACTTCTGAATCATTCGCATAAATGTGGCTCCGGCATTCTTGAGGCCGAATGGCATGGTGATATAGCAGAAGCACCCGAATGGAGTGATGAAAGCTGTTTTTACCTCGTCGGGTCCGTACAGACGGATCTGGTGTACCCGGAGTAGGCATCTAGAAAAGACAGTCTCTCGCATCCCGCGGTCGAGTCAACAATTTGATCTATGCGAGGGAGAGGAAAATGATCTTTCGGGCAGGCCCGGTTGATGTGCTTGAAATCAATGCACATTCGGAGCGACTTATCCTTCTTAGGAACCATGACGACATTAGCGAGCCACTCGGAGTGGTATATCTCTCGGATAAATCTTGCCGCCAACAGTCGAGCCACATCCTCACCAATGGCTTTTCTCTTCTGGACGGCGGACCGCCGAAGATGCTCTTTGACTGGTTTTGCAGATGAGTCGACTCTTAGGCGATGCTCAGCCAGTCCCCTGGGAACACCTGGCATGTCAGCGGGCTTCCATGCAAAAATGTCCCAGTTCTCACGGAGGAACTGGATGAGCGCTTCTTCCTATTTTGGGTCGAGTGTTGTGGAGATGCGGGTCGGAGCTGCATCAGGGTCGGTCGGGTGAATGTGAACAGGCTTCGTCTCACTGGACGACTGAAATGCAGACTCTGTGGCGGGTTTCTTGGATCGCAGCAAGTCACTCGGATCTGCATTTTCTTTGTATTCTTCGAACTCGACCGCTGTCACCTGGGAATCGGCAATCTTTGAGCCCTTCTGAAAGCACTCTTCTGCCTTTTTCCGATCACCGGTGACAGTGATCACTCCTTTGGGGCCGGGCATCTTCAATTTGAGGTACACGTAACATGGTCGAGCCATGAACCGTGCGTAAGCTGGTCTCCCCAAAATGGCATGATATGCACTCTGAAAATCCACGACCTCAAACGTCAACTTTTCTTTGCGAAAATGTTTCGAATCACCAAACACCACGTCCAAAGCTATTTGGCCGAGTGACTCGGCTTTCTTCCCTGGTATAACTCCATGAAAGCTCATGTTACTAGTGCTCAGTCGGGACATCGGAATGCCCATTCCTTTCAGTGTGTCTGCATACAACAAATTCAGCCCGCTTCCACCGTCCATCAGCACTTTTGTCAGTCGAGTGCCTTCGACAACTGGATCGACCACCAAAGCTTGCCTCCCAGGGGTGGCAATATGAGT
>NW_025255785.1:0-1877 GCF_018294505.1 Triticum aestivum
AGAAAATAAGTTTCCCATGTGATATATGGTCTAGTTGTTGGGAAAATTTGCAAATGTGAATTTTGACTTTATTTGCAAAATCTCTCTGAAATTTGTAAAAATGGGCATAACTTTTGCATACTAACTCGGATGAAAAAGTTTTTTATATGAAAAATCATCTACTCAAAGAGCAATGTATTCTCAAGATAATAACACACAACAATTAGATGGAATAATATTGTCAGGCTTAGACACCTAGGCAGCGATAGATGCAGATATATTCTAGTGTTTAATACTCAGCCAAAATGTCAGTTTTGCTAGGCTAATAGATCCCTTTGATCCCTATGGACTAGCGTGTGAAAGAATGTAAAATAGTTCCCCTTGCAGCATTCAGATACAATGATATTGTAACATTGAATGACTGAAGTGCAACCACAGCTAGAGCAGTAACCGAACGACCAGTTATATCAGCCCACGAACAAACAAGCATTTGTTCGTGCATGTAAAGGATGTTCAGCAGACTGGTGCATTCTAGAAATATGCAAATCCGATCAACTGACCCATAATTTAGCCAAACAGTATCAACAAGTAGGATATGAATGTTTTTTTCTTTCATTCCTTTTTGGGAGTAAAAACATGAGACTTAACAAAGTGATTGCGAAACTAGAGATGGTGCAAGTGATATTAGCATGCATAATTCACCAAAATAGACCTATCCTCCTTGTGCAGACAAAATTGCCTGTTCTTTTACTGCCATTAGATAGTACTCCGTAGTAGAAACCTGAAATCCACAATAAACAGCCCCTCGAAACACTAATCAAAATGAAGCGCATCTACCCCGCGGCATCCAGTGAGATAGTTCCATAGAGCAAACGGTTACGCATCAAATTTCACCTAATAATTTAAACAAACTCTCCTAGGTGGCATTCCCCTCGCGGACGCGATCTAGACCAAGCAAGAAAAGAAAAAACGCGACGAATCTGCTAGGATCGAGGGTCAACTCTCCCCCGCGCCAGATCCAGCGAGATCTCATCTCACCCTAAAAGCCCCGACCCCGATCGGAACTGCTGGGGGGAAGCAGAGGAGGGAGGGACTTACTACTCGGGATTCATGGCGGGATCTGGGCGCTCCCGCGGCGTCCAATCTGGCTCGCGGGCAGGAGGACGGGGATCGAGATCGAGTCCTGGGCAGGCGGAGGCAGGCGGCCTCACGACTTGCCCGACTTCTTGGCGTCTCGTCTCGCTCTTCCCGTTAATCAATCAACAATGCGCTGGGAGAGGACCAGGCTCCAGCAGGCCAGCCCGATTTTAGACCAACTGGCCAGACGCGTGGAAACCCTTTTTTTTCTTCTCATTTTTCTCTGCAACTAGTAAGTGTGCACGTGCAACGCACGTATAATTATTGGTTGCATTTCAAGTAGATGCCAACATGTGGTAGATAAAAGGTTGCTTTGCGTCTCGTGGCGTATAGGAAAGCTTGACAACGCATGAAACGATGAATGTTCATGTCTGGTACACACAGTCACAAACGTACATAAAACTGGAGAGTATAAATCAACCCATACAACTCGTTATTTCATGCCTCTGTTTACTCTTTATATGCATCAAGATGCTCTTGACATGTAAATGTTTAGTTCATTCTGCACGAAGTGTCAAAGCACTAAAAATCCAAAGCTAAAAATCCAAAGCACTAAAAAATGCGATCATGATTAGTTTCCTAATAAAACGTGATCGTGATTAGTTTCCTAAGAAGATGTGACCGTGATTAGTTTCCTAAGAAAACGCGATCATGATTGTAGTTTCCTAATTGATCGGACGTGGAGTTTCATATGGTGAAGCACGGTCAGTCAATGTAAATTGTTAAGTGCACACAGAGAATGGATTAGGTTAAGGCTAGCC
>NW_025255786.1:0-1877 GCF_018294505.1 Triticum aestivum
TAGAGCAAAGTAAGGGCTGGACAGGTGCAATGATCTGCAGAAGACAAGTACTTCAGCTTGTCCAAGAAACGGTAGTAAAAAGGAGAACATGGCCGGAACCACGATTGCAAAAGGCCGAATCCCAGATATAAGAACTTACACCAAAGAGGGTTTAAGAGGAGCACCCATGATAAGATTAGCATCGTGTCCATGGGCATGAACGCAAGGTTCAAGGTCGACTCCCACTTCTCCAATACACAACTTCCCATGTACTACTCTAAGTTAAGAATGTTTAGAGTTTGAAAGTTTAACTTGCGAAATACCGGAACGTTATGACCCATGAAAACTCTTGGGTTCACACAAATTAAGGAAGGTATACGTTCAACCCATCGGGGCATCTTAGGAACGTATACCATCAACTTCAGGGGTAAATAACTCAAGCTCGGAGGTAGAGCAGGGTTGACAAAGCAGAGGATACAATTTACCAAAGGCATTATGTATCCGAGGAAAGGCTCACAAGGTTATTGAATATGAAGGGCGTTGTCAGGTAAAATCCAACAATGGATCGGGCGATCCACAACGGAGCTGATGTGAGTATCGGTACTCAATCAGAGGAAGAAAAAAAAAATGCACAGGCATCATATTATATGACAACTGAATAATTTGATGCTTAGATAACAAAGGAATTATGATTTCCAAAACAAAGGATCAGAAGCAGACGCTCTGACCAAGGATGGATAAGTTCAATAGACTTAGGGTACAATCAAAGACAATTGGATTGGTCGGGAACCAGTTCCAGTTAAAAGAATGGCAGCTTGGCCGGAAAAGTAATTTATAAGGATCAATGATGATTGCGTGTATTCGCAAACATATTGAGTCAACAGACTCAAAATGATAATGACAAGGAATGTCATTAGGACTACGAGACTTATGGGATTAGCCATAATGCAAGCAAGCAAGAATTTCAAGAGCCAAAGGCTCCAGAGGATTTTCGGAAGATCGAATATTATTTTGAAGACTTTTGTGAAACACTTGAACAACTGGGGATAAGCGGATACTCGGCAAGCGCGAGTAATTATTCGTAGGGGTATTCATGCAGCAAGGAACTGCAGGGCAGTAAGCGTAAAGAATTCTCGGAATATCGAAGAGTATTTCAGGACATCTTGTAATAACAAGAGCAACTGGGGATGACAATATGAACGATAGGTGTAAATAGTTATCCAGAGGGATTTATCGATGGAAGTGAATTGCAAAAGCGATGGCACATAGTCTCGAGAGCACATCGTAGAGTATCTTCGGAATCTTCTGGTGCAGCAGACGATCATCAATAATAAGGGGCTCTCCGGGTGAAAATGATAACGAGATCCTAATGTTAGATTTAGTAAAATTTCATTTAACCCGAATAGAAGAGATTTCAGAGTCCCAGAGTATAGGTCGAGGAATAAAAGATCCTACTACCACCCGATGGCGACGTGGGCCCATGGGCCACACAGCCATGTTAGTAAAAGTTTTTCAACGACTAGACTCGACTTCGGCCAAGGAGTTGGAAGGGGGATTCCTACAGGCAGTCGGCTCTGATACCAACTTGTGACGCCCCCGATTCAATCGTACACTAATCATGCACGCAAATGTGTACGATCAAGATCAGGGACTCACGGGAAGATATCACAACACAACTCTACAAATAAAATAAGTCATACAAGCATCATAATACAAGCCAGGGGCCTCGAGGGCTCGAATACAAGTGCTCGATCATAGACGAGTCAGCGGAAGCAACAATATCTGAGTACAGACATAAGTTAAACAAGTTTGCCTTAAGAAGGCTAGCACAAACTGGGATACAGATCGAAAGAGGCGCAGGCCTCCTGCCTGGGATCCTCCTAACTACTCCAGGTCGT
>NW_025255787.1:0-1877 GCF_018294505.1 Triticum aestivum
TAGAGCAAAGTAAGGGCTGGACAGGTGCAATGATCTGCAGAAGACAAGTACTTCAGCTTGTCCAAGAAACGGTAGTAAAAAGGAGAACATGGCCGGAACCACGATTGCAAAAGGCCGAATCCCAGATATAAGAACTTACACCAAAGAGGGTTTAAGAGGAGCACCCATGATAAGATTAGCATCGTGTCCATGGGCATGAACGCAAGGTTCAAGGTCGACTCCCACTTCTCCAATACACAACTTCCCATGTACTACTCTAAGTTAAGAATGTTTAGAGTTTGAAAGTTTAACTTGCGAAATACCGGAACGTTATGACCCATGAAAACTCTTGGGTTCACACAAATTAAGGAAGGTATACGTTCAACCCATCGGGGCATCTTAGGAACGTATACCATCAACTTCAGGGGTAAATAACTCAAGCTCGGAGGTAGAGCAGGGTTGACAAAGCAGAGGATACAATTTACCAAAGGCATTATGTATCCGAGGAAAGGCTCACAAGGTTATTGAATATGAAGGGCGTTGTCAGGTAAAATCCAACAATGGATCGGGCGATCCACAACGGAGCTGATGTGAGTATCGGTACTCAATCAGAGGAAGAAAAAAAAAATGCACAGGCATCATATTATATGACAACTGAATAATTTGATGCTTAGATAACAAAGGAATTATGATTTCCAAAACAAAGGATCAGAAGCAGACGCTCTGACCAAGGATGGATAAGTTCAATAGACTTAGGGTACAATCAAAGACAATTGGATTGGTCGGGAACCAGTTCCAGTTAAAAGAATGGCAGCTTGGCCGGAAAAGTAATTTATAAGGATCAATGATGATTGCGTGTATTCGCAAACATATTGAGTCAACAGACTCAAAATGATAATGACAAGGAATGTCATTAGGACTACGAGACTTATGGGATTAGCCATAATGCAAGCAAGCAAGAATTTCAAGAGCCAAAGGCTCCAGAGGATTTTCGAAAGATCGAATATTATTTTGAAGACTTTTGTGAAACACTTGAACAACTGGGGATAAGCGGATACTCGGCAAGCGCGAGTAATTATTCGTAGGGGTATTCATGCAGCAAGGAACTGCAGGGCAGTAAGCGTAAAGAATTTTCGGAATATCGAAGAGTATTTCAGGACATCTTGTAATAACAAGAGCAACTGGGGATGACAATATGAACGATAGGTGTAAATAGTTATCCAGAGGGATTTATCGATGGAAGTGAATTGCAAAAGCGATGGCACATAGTCTCGAGAGCACATCGTAGAGTATCTTCGGAATCTTCTGGTGCAGCAGACGATCATCAATAATAAGGGGCTCTCCGGGTGAAAATGATAACGAGATCCTAATGTTAGATTTAGTAAAATTTCATTTAACCCGAATAGAAGAGATTTCAGAGTCCCAGAGTATAGGTCGAGGAATAAAAGATCCTACTACCACCCGATGGCGACGTGGGCCCATGGGCCACACAGCCATGTTAGTAAAAGTTTTTCAACGACTAGACTCGACTTCGGCCAAGGAGTTGGAAGGGGGATTCCTACAGGCAGTCGGCTCTGATACCAACTTGTGACGCCCCCGATTCAATCGTACACTAATCATGCACGCAAATGTGTACGATCAAGATCAGGGACTCACGGGAAGATATCACAACACAACTCTACAAATAAAATAAGTCATACAAGCATCATAATACAAGCCAGGGGCCTCGAGGGCTCGAATACAAGTGCTCGATCATAGACGAGTCAGCGGAAGCAACAATATCTGAGTACAGACATAAGTTAAACAAGTTTGCCTTAAGAAGGCTAGCACAAACTGGGATACAGATCGAAAGAGGCGCAGGCCTCCTGCCTGGGATCCTCCTAACTACTCCAGGTCGT
>NW_025255788.1:0-1877 GCF_018294505.1 Triticum aestivum
AATCACCCGATGGCCATGAGACGGTGCCCTGCCTTAAAGCTGTCGGCACACCAGGGGGCGTCGACTTCCGGTCCCGAGGAGGCTGAGGAGCAGCCCCTGCGATCTTCTTCTTCACCACCACAACAGTCTACTCCGCCTCTCGGAGTCGTCGGGACAGGCTCAACGGCCGATATTACTCCTTCGTTGCTGAGGCGTAGCAGGCGTCATTACGTCGGGACTGATGGTTCAGCAGCCACCGATGAGGACTCTATGGTGAAGGCCATGCGTAGGACGACTGCGTGCAACCTCGACTTCGAAGGTACACCCTGTCGCAAATCTTTTATGTCTTTTGATAAATCCAAAGTATCTTCAAATATCACTAGACTTGGAGTGTCACTATGATGTAATGAGAAAGAGATAGACTTTTCGGTTAGGGCCCTTAAACAAGTGGAGTTCGACCGGCTTACCGTTGCTCCTAAGTTTTCGAGCTTTGTTGACCCTCTCGTGTCAGATGAGGAGGATGAGGATGCTGATGCCAATCATGAAGGCAAGCTTCTCTCTCATTTGGTTAAATACATGACTGAAGTAGACCTTGACGATACTGTACGCGACACTATGCTTTGTGAGCTTGTCGCGTCGGTGCGTAAGAATAAGTCTAACTCAGGAAAGAAAAGAGGGCGCTCTTCTAAGAAGGCAAAGGTCTCTAAACAAAAAATTGGTTCAGCATGAGAGGCATGTTTTGGAATAGCAGAGGTCTAGGCGACTTGGCTAAACACAAACACATTGCCGATTGTGTAAAGGATCATGCGTTGGACTTCATGGCTATCACTGAGGCGGGCAAACGTGACTTTCCAACACGTGATCTGGACCACTTCTCATGTGGTTTGGAATACGAATGGCACATCTTACCGCCGACTGGGAGGTCTGGTGGAATATTGCTAGGTATTAACTCTACGTACTTGCAACTCTTGTCCACGTCAAAGGGGGAGTATCATATCAAATTCCACCTTGGAAACAAGTCTGACAATTTCCTTTGGAGCATGGTAGCTGTATATGGCGCCGCTCAAGAGGAGTTTATGTCTGCATTTCTAAAAGAACTTATTAATACCTGAGACAATCCCCACCCCATGTTAATGGGGGGGGGGAGGGATTTTAATATCCTTCGATATCAGCATGAAAAAAACAATGACCGGTTTGATACAAGGTGGCCTTTCCTCTTTAATGCTGTTATTGACAGTCTGGATCTGAGGGAGATCACGATGTCTGGTCGTCAGTATACCTTGGCCAATAACCGATCGGTGCCAACCTTTGAAAAACTTAACCGGGTGCTATTTACCACCGACTGGGAATATAAATATCCCCTAGCCTCAGTTCGGGCATTAGAAAGAATTGAGGCCTTATCGGATCACGCTCCATTGCTCACCGATTTTGGACAACCAATCCCAAGCTCTGACCGTCACTAATTTAAATTTGAATTTGGATGGCTGACTAGAGAGGGATTTCATGACCTGGTTAAGAAAGTGTGGGTACGCCAGCCACGCGGTAACACACCCATTCAACGATGGAATAATCGAATTTGCACATTGCGTCGATTCCTTCGTGGATGGGCCAAGCATACTGCTGGCATCTACAAAAAAGAAAAATTGCGACTATCTACCTTAATTGATTCCCTTGATAAAATAGCGGAGGTGGGGCCTCTGTCTGCAGTTGAGATTGAGCAAAAAACAATCTAAACGAGCAGATAGCCCGCCTACCACGCGAGGAAGAGATTAAATGGTACCAACGTTGCAAGGCGGATTCCCTTGTGCAAGGTGATGATAATACGAAATACTTTCAAATGCTTGCAAATGGTAGACATAGAAAGAAACGCATATTCGCCCTTGACCAGGAGGAAGGCC
>NW_025255789.1:0-1877 GCF_018294505.1 Triticum aestivum
CTCCCACTCACTTCTTTCGAGAGAAACTCCTTCTCTAGAAATGATCCATTCTTAGCAACGAATGTCTTGCCTTCGGATCTGTGATAGAAGGTGTACCCAACAGTTTCCTTTGGGTATCCTATGAAGACACATTTCTCCGATTTGGGTTCGAGCTTATCAGGTTGAAGCTTTTTCACATAAGCATCGCAGCCCCAAACTTTAAGAAACGACAACTTTGGTTTCTTGCCAAACCACAGTTCATAAGGCGTCGTCTCAACGGATTTTGATGGTGCCCTATTTAACGTGAATGCGGCCGTCTCTAAAGCATATCCCCAAAATGATAGCGGTAAATCAGTAAGAGACATCATAGATCGCACCATATCTAGTAAAGTACGATTACGACGTTCGGACACACCATTACGCTGTGGTGTTCCGGGTGGCGTGAGTTGCGAAACTATTCCACAGTTTTTCAAATGTACACCAAACTCGCAACTCAAATATTCTCCTCCATGATCAGATCTTAGAAACTTTATTTTCTTGTTACGATGATTTTCAACTTCACTCTGAAATTCTTTGAACTTTTCAAATGTTTCAGACTTATGTTTTATTAAGTAGATATACCCATATCTGCTTAAATCATCTGTGAAGGTGAGAAAATAACGATATCCGCCACGAGCCTCAATATTCATCGGGCCACATACATCGGTATGTATGATTTCCAACAAATCTGTTGCTCTCTCCATAGTACCGGAGAACGGTGTTTTAGTCATCTTGCCCATTAGGCATGGTTCGCAAGTACCAAGTGATTCATAATCAAGTGGTTCCAAAAAGTCCATCAGCATGGAGTTTCTTCATGCGCTTTATACCGATATGACCTAAACGACAGTGCCACAAATAAGTTGCACTTTCATTATCAACTCTGCATCTTTTGGCTTCAACATTATGAATATGTGTATTACTACTATCGAGATTCAATAAGAATAGACCACTCTTCAAGGGTGCATGACCATAAAAGATATTACTCATATAAATAGAACAACCATTATTCTCTGATTTAAATGAATAACCGTCTCACATTAAACAAGATCCAGATATAATGTTCATGCTCAACGCTGGCACCAAATAACAATTACTTAGGTCTAATATTAATCCCGAAGGTAGATGTAGAGGTAGCGTGCCGACTGCGATCACATCGACTTTGGAACCGTTTCCCACGCGCATCGTCACCTCGTCCTTTGCCAGTGCCCGCTTATTCCGTAGTCCCTGTTTCGAGTTGCAAATATTAGCAACAGAACCAGTATCAAATACCCAGGTGCTACTGCGAGCTCTAGTAAGGTACACATCAATAACATGTATATCACATATACCTATGTTCACCTTGCCATCCTTCTTATCCGCCAAATACTTGGCGCAGTTCCGCTTCCAGTGACCAGTCTGCTTGCAGTAGAAGCACTCAGTTTCAGGCTTAGGTCCAGACTTGGGTTTCTTCTCTTGAGCAGCAACTGGCTTGCTGTTCTTCTTGAAGTTCCCTTTCTTCTTTCCTTTGCCCTTTTTCTTGAAACTAGTGGTTTTGTTAACCATCAACACTTGATGCTCCTTTTTGATTTCTACCTCCGCAGCTTTCAGCATTGCGAAGAGCTCGGGAATAGTCTTGTTCATCCCTTGCATATTATAGTTCATCACGAAGCTCTTGTAGCTTGGTGGCAGTGATTGGAGAATTCTGTCAATGACGCAATCATCCGGAAGATTAACTCCCAATTGAATCAAGTGATTATTATACCCAGACATTTTGAGTATATGCTCACTGACAGAACTGTTCTCCTCCATCTTGCAGCTATAGAACTTATTGGAGACTTCATATCTCTCAATTCGGGCATTTGCTTGAAATATTAACTTCA
>NW_025255790.1:0-1877 GCF_018294505.1 Triticum aestivum
TCCACGAAAAAGCCACAAAAAAAATTAGGGTTAGTTCATCATATCCGAACCAATCTGAGCCTTTGCATAATCTTTTTAGGGTTTTGCTTTGTTGAATTTGCGGTTGCATCGTCGTGTCTAGTTGCTGGTCTTAGAGTCTAGTCTTTTAGAGTTTCGAGTTCTGGTCATAAGTTGTCACGCCGCCGCCGCACCATCATCATCGCCCCTGCCATCTACCACCACCGCTTATCCGCCACCGCTCCGAATCCGTATCCATATACCACCACCGATTCATATACCACCACCGATTCATATCCATATCCATATACTACCACCGCTACCACCACCGCTGCCATATACCACCACCATATATCCACCACCAATCCGAGTTCCTTGCATATTAGGTTTGTTTTCGAGATCCATCTAGATTCCGATTCGTGTTTCCTTGCCGGAGTAGGTTTCGGAAAAAAAGAAAAAAAAAGAGTTGGGTAGCCACGCTCCGTTTAGGCCCAAAATTTTTCGAAAACGCATTTTTCGAAAAAATTTCTGGCTATCCTATTTTTAGGTGTTTCTGAGTGTTTTGAGACAGGTGCCATTATAGGAAGTTTTTTTTGACCTGTTTCCAGTTTTTGGGTCCGGGCAGTCGAAAAAAAAATTGTCGAAAAAAAAAATTCGTGCCCATCCTGTCCGTTTGACCTAGGAAGAGTTTTGAGACACTCGCCATTATAGTGATTTTTTGCAAAAAAAAAAGCAGCGCAAAAAAAAGAGCACAAAAAGAAAAAAAAAGAGCGAAAAAAAAATTCAGAGTGTGCTTTTCCCTTGTTTACGTGCCGCGCCGTGATTTTGTTGGTGTTCTAGGCTCGCGTCTCTAGCACAGTCTAGCCTAGGACCAGCACAGTACCGTCGTTGAGCGTTTATTCAACTTTGCATCTCTGAATTGATTATTGCTGACCCTTTTTGCTACCATACTATAAGCCTTCCCAGCTCCACATACATCTATGTCGTGTGTTTGACTCTCCCTGGTAATCGCTCTATCCAAGCTTTGAGAGTTTTTGACTACAACAGTTGCCGATCACCGCCTGCTGCTGGGTAAGAACTGGTAAGAATTTGAGATTTGCTTGACGGATTTGTGATACACCACCACCACTTCTTAGTAGTCTGTAGGATCATATTCTTGTGTGTTTCTATTGCTGCTAACCATGCCAGGATCACAAGCCGACGAGATTGACTGGGAGAACTTATCGAACAAGGAGCTTCATGATAAGTTTCAGCAAATGATGACTGAACAGGTACAAGATGTGCTGAACAATTTTGAAGAGGCCATGGAGAAGATCACTGGCCTTGAGAAGACGTTCGAAACAAAGCTCGATAACAGATTTAATGAACTGCTTGAGCGTCTTCCACCACTGGCTGCACCTGTCGCACCTCTGCAACAACAACAACTACGCCCCCTTCCGAATCAGTATGGACGAGCACAGCGTGTTCCTATTGTGCCAGGACAAAATTCTGGTGCTGCTGTTACTGCTGTTGGTGTTTCTTTGGCTCCTGCTACTGCTCCTGCTGGTACCCAGGAGGATGATGAGTATGCGGGCGATTATGAGGATGAGGTTGATCAAAATCAGATCTACGAGCAGCCACCAGCACCACCACCAGCAGGTCGACCTCAGGTATATATTCGTAATGGTAGGCCTGCACCACCACCTCAGGTACGAGATGATGTCCATATTCCTAAACTGAAATTGAATATTCCACCATTTGAGGGTAGATATGTTCCTGATATATATCTTACTTGGGAGTTAGAAACTGAACAACGATTTACATGTTTACAATATCCTGAGGAGAGACGAGTTGCTGCTGCTGTTTGTGCTTTCACTAGTTTTGCATGTGTATGGTGGTCT
>NW_025255791.1:0-1877 GCF_018294505.1 Triticum aestivum
GGGACATATTTATTCCTTGTAAAAAAAGCAAAATGTAAGTATTCATCTCCCTTGTGAGGCCTATACAAGGAAGATGAAGCCTTGATGGCGTTCACCTAACTCGACTACCTTTCTACACAACAAACTCATGCAAAATGCCTATTTGAAATGGTTTGAATATTTAATAATTCATAGTATTTGGAAATACCAGATTTATATATAAAATAATTATGCATTGCAAAGGTGAAATTATTTTTACCTGAACATAAATGTTCATTTTTTTGAAGCGGAATGCTGATCTCATAGCTAAAAATGTTCAAGTACTTTACAAATATTTCATCTTCTTGTGACCTGCTGTTCAATCTTTTGCCCTAAAAGGGGGAACTAAATAAATAGAAAAAATAAAATAAAAATGACCCTAAATTGTTCATTTAAAAAGTCTGATGCAAAATTTTCATGAAAAAATATTCAAGTTTTAAGAAAAAAGATAAACCATTGTAGAGTACAACAAGTAATTAAATAAAACCAAACAATAAATATTCAAGAATAATTGAAATAAATAATGTATGGCAGAGTAATGCGCATGTATTACAATGAAACTTTTGTACATATAAAAACTCAGTTTATGTGTTCCAAATAATACCCATCTATTTGGGAGAAAAAAAGGTAAAATTTAAAAACAATCAAAATTTTCAGTATGAAAGAAAGATAACACTATGAGCCAACAATTAAAAATGAAACACAAAAAGCAGAGAAACAAAGATGAATACAGAGAAAGAGGAGACACTAAAAAGATGGGGAAAACAAAGAAAACATGAAAAAGAGAATAAATAAAAATAATATGAGACATGAAGAAAAATAAAGCTAAATGAAAAGATAAACATGAGAAGAAAGAAAAGAATTAGAGGAAACAGAAACAGAAAAGGTTATTGGAAAAAGTGTTTGATGCTTGCTAACTACTACTCCACTCAGTGACCTAAAACGTCTTATATTTATTTACAGAGGTAGTATTTTAATATTTTTTATAACCATTTAAGCGTCGAATCCGTATGACTACGGAGAGTTTGAACAGTTCCTCTTGAGCCATAAGAATTTGAACGAATTGACACGTACCACTTAATTTGATACCGTAGGTTTAGGCCCAAAGTTATACAAGGCCAACACAACGGCCAACAGGAAGATTGTCTCACTAATTAAGGAGTACTCCTTTCAAAGATTCTCCCACCTCCTCAGGTTGCGACAAGTCGCGCCCTGCATGCGTGCCACTTGTTGCAACCAGAGAGTTTTTCCTTTTTTCATACGTTCGTTCATTCATAATATTTTACCTCTTAAACCATGCGTCCAAATCTCGAACCGTTTTCACCATCGGATTCCTCAAAACTAGATCCCATGTACATAGGTTTTGACGAAAAAAATTCACGGAAAAAACCGAACAAAAAATACAGGACGAAAAAACTGAACCGGGAGCATGTTTTTTCCCCTTTTAGAAAGAGGCACGGTCGTGCCTTCTCGAAAGCACAACCATCCCTCTCGCGGAAGCAAAACCGCGCCTCTCGCGGAAGAAAAAAATAAAAAATGCATTTTTTATGTTTTATGAGAGGCACGGTCGTGTCTCCAAAAGCACAACCGCACCTCTCGCGAAAGCAAAACCGTGCCTCTCGCGGAAGGAAAGAAAAAACAAAAAACATGGTTTTTTTCTTTCCTTGTGGCACGGCCGTGCCTCACGCGGACGCACAACCGTACCTCTCGCAGAAGAAAAAAAAACAGAAAACGTGTTTTTTCTATTTCAGAAAGGCACGACCGTGCCTCTCGCAAAAGCACAACCGTACCTATCACGGAAGCAAAACCGTGCCTCTCGCGGAAGGAAAAAAACAGAAACCCTGTTTTTTTGGTTCCTC
>NW_025255792.1:0-1877 GCF_018294505.1 Triticum aestivum
GGGGGGTGGCCGGCCCTAGGAGATCAAATCTCCTAGGGGGTGCGGCGGCCAAGGGGGGTTTTCCCTCCCCCCAAGGCACCTAGGAGGTGCCTTACCCTCCTAGGACTCTTGCCCCCTTGAACCCTAGGCGCATGGGCCTATGTGGGGCTGGTGCCCTTGGCCCATTAGGCCAAGGCGCACCCCCTTACAGCCCATGTGGCCCCCCGGGACAGGTGGACCCACCCGGTGGACCCCCGGGACCCTTCCGGTGGTCCCGGTACAATACCGATAACCCCGAAACTTGTCCCGATGCCCGAAACAGGACTTCCCATATATAAATCTTTACCTCCGGACCATTCCGGAACTCCTCGTGACGTCCGGGATCTCATCCGGGACTCCAAACAACATTCGGGTTACTGCATATACATATCCCTACAACCCTAGCGTAACCGAACCTTAAGTGTGTAGACCCTACGGGCTCGGGAGACAAGCAGACATGACCGAGACGCTCTCAGTCAATAACCATCAGCGGGATCTGGATACCCATGATGGCTCCCACATGCTCCTCGATGCTGTCATCGGATGAACCGCTATGTCGAGGATTCGATCAAACCCTGTATGCAATTCCCTTTGTCAATCGGTACGTTACTTGCCCAAGACTCGATCGTCGGTATCCCAATACCTTGTTCAGTCTCGTTACCGGCAAGTCACTTTACTCGTACCGTAATGCATGATCCCGTGTCCAACACCTTGGTCACATTGAGCTCAATATGATGATGCATTACCGAGTGGGCCCAGAGATACCTCTCCGTCATACGGAGTGACAAATCCCAGTCTCGATCCGTGTCAACCCAACAGCTACTTTCAGAGATACCTGTAATGTACCTTTATAGTCACCCAGTTACGTTGTGACGTTTGGTACATCCAAGGCATTCTTACGGTATCCGGGAGTTACACGATCTCATGGTCGAAGGAAGAGATACTTGACACTTGCAAAGCTCTAGCAAAACGAACTACACGATCTTTTATGCTATGCTTAGGATTGGGTCTTGTCCATCACATCATTCTCCTAATGATGTGATCCCGTTATCAACGACATCAAATGTCCATAGTCAGGAAACCATGACTATCTGTTGATCACAACGAGCTGGTCAACTAGAGGCTTACCAGGGACATAGTGTGGTCTAAGTATTCACACGTGTATTACGATTTCCGGACAATACAGTTATAGCATGAATACAAGACAATTATCATGAACAATGAAATATAATGATACTTTTATTATTGCCTCTAGGGCATATTTCCAACAGTCTCCCACTTGCACTAGAGTCACTAATCTAGTTACATTGTGATGAATCGAACACCCATAGAGTTCTGGTGTTGATCATGTTTTGCACGCGAGAGAGGTTTAGTCAGTGGATCTGCGACATTCAGATCCGTGTGCACTTTGCAAATCTCTATGTCTCCATCTTGAACATTTTCACGGATGGAGTTGAAACGACGCTTGATGTGCCTGGTCTTCTTGTGAAACCTGGGCTCCTTTGCGAGGGCAATAGCTCCAGTGTTGTCACAGAAGAGTTTGATCGGCCCCGACGCATTGGGTATGACTCCTAGGTCGGTGATGAACTCCTTCACCCAAATCGCTTCATGTGCTGCCTCCGAGGCTGCCATGTACTCCGCTTCACACGTAGATCCCGCCACGACGCTCTGCTTGCAGCTGCATCAGCTTACTGCTCCACCATTCAACATATACACGTATCCGGTTTGTGACTTAGAGTCATCCGGATCTGAGTCGAAGCTAGCGTCGACGTAACCCTTTACGACGAGCTCTTCGTCTCCTCCATAAACGAGAAACATGTCCTTTGTCCTTTTCAGGTACTTCAGGATATTCTTGACCG
>NW_025255793.1:0-1877 GCF_018294505.1 Triticum aestivum
CCTTTTAACTGGAATTGGTTCTCGACCAATCCAATTGTCTTTGATTGTACCCTAAGGCTATTCAACTTATCCACCCCTAATCAGAGCATTGCTTCTGATCCCTTGATTTGGAAATCATAATTCCTTTGCATTTGACAATTGAGTTAGTCAGTTGTTTCTATAATTTGCTTCCTCTAGTTGAGTACCGATGCTCACGTCAGATCCCTTGTGGACCACCAGATCCTTTGTTGGATTTTATCTGACAACGCCCTTCATATTCAATAACCTTGTGAGCCTTTTCTCTGATACATAATGCCTTTGGTAAATTGTATCGTCTGCTTTCTCAACCATGCTCTGTCTTCGAGCTTGAGTTAATTACTTCTAAAGATTCTGGTATATGATTCTAAGATGCCCCGATGGGTTGAACCTATGCCTTCCTTAAGATGTGTGGGCTCGAAAGTTTTCACGAGTCGTACTCTTCTGATATTTTGCCAGATAAAATTTCAACCCTACAACTTCATTGAGCGCGAGAAGTGAATGAAAGGTTGTGCATTGGAGAAGTGGGAGTCGACCTTGAACTTTGCGTTCATGCCCATGGACACGATGTACATCTTCTCATCGAAGCTTCTTTTAAAATCAATTATTCCCTTGGTATAAGTTCATCTTATATCTGAGGTCTGGCCTTTTTGCAATCGTGGTTCTGACCATGTTCTCCTTTATATATCATGTCCTGTGCAAGTTTAAGCACTTGTCTTCTATAGAGCAATACCCCAGTTCAACTTCTAGTTTGATCTGTCGTCGAGTATTACCACCTGGTATCTCGAGATTATTTTGGAACTGCATAATTTCTTATGAGTTCTTCATCAAGTACTACATACTCACCGATTACAATTTTTCATGGGCTCGGAGTTATTGAACACTCAAAGACACCGATAACTGAACCGAGTCCGCTCTACGGTTCGACAACTCTTCAGTAAGCTTCTATAAGTACGAGTTTGTAACCGATCACGCCATTCCTAGCCTGTTTGGCTATATCATTGTCGTGACGATTCTAACGGTGCTACCTGGTCCTTATTCTCGGAGCACCAATTTTCGACGATGAACTAACCTTACGTCGATTTTTCCTCGTCATACCCTTTCACCTTAAACAACAAGCTTGAGTTCGAGTTCGTGTCGTAACTGTGGTTCCAATAACCTCTTGCTTCATCATTCCCTTGACTTGATGTCGTCGCTGATTGACTACATCTGCATGAAATCTCTCGACAATTGTGTCGTGATCATCATCAACCTTATGAGCTCTTCCAAGAATTCAATTGAATTCATGATGGGTAATACCATCCTTGCCCCTCGATGATTCCTGTTCTCATCGACCACTTTATTGCCTTCCGTTCAACACAACTTGTTCGTGTTTTGTGTAGACTTTGAGATCACTACTACCCAGCATTGTTCTTCTTTAACTTGGAATATTACCACCTTTTATGTCATCAATGTTATGAGAATTTCACCACCTCTTAAGAATTCTTGGTATGGTGAAACTTTTCACCATCACCATTCTTCTTGGGTCCTCGTGTTGATTCCAACCGGGGTACCAACAAGTGAGCGGTGCTGTTTGGATTCTGCCCTTCTAGCAACCCTATTGCTTTGAAGTTAATGGTCGGTCGTTCATTCTTAGACTATTGATTATTGAATCATCATTTCGACATGGGTCGTGCAACCCAGCCCATATTCCCGGTGCACCTCTCATCCAATGTTTAACTGTGTATGTTCTCCTCGAGCATACACCATTTTCTCATTTGATCCGACAAATGTTATCTCCTTGTTCACATAACTGTGGAAATCCACCTTTTTGGAAATCTGAGGATTTTTGCTGATTCCATCAGCTACCCCCTCATCCTCTC
>NW_025255794.1:0-1877 GCF_018294505.1 Triticum aestivum
GAGGGTTCACTGGTTCTGGTGCGGGGTAGGCTGCCGTCGCCGAAGAAGAATAGGATGTCGGGGGAGTAAAGGGATGGCCTGGCCAGCATTTCAGGGTACGACAGGGTGGCGATGTGTGCACGGCAGCGCAACTAGCCGTAGAATGCGGGAACATGCGCTCCCGCCGGCGCAGGTTTGGTTTTTGCGGCTGGACCGGTCAAACCCAAAAACTCATTATGCTGGAATATGAGAATTAATTTTATATGGCTAAAACTTATTGTAAAATGTTGTGGAGCACCTTTTTCTTCTTGAGATCTTTTTAGACAATTTTCTTCTTGAGGTGTGAAGTCTAGCACATTCAGAAGCCCTGGGATAAAGTGGTGTCACCAATGTGTTGGGCTGGGTTGGGCATTCTTATCAAAAAATAATAATGGACTGGAACTATTTACGACGTTGACTATGATTTGCATGGGTCCGCTGGTTGCAGGAAGAAAATGGTGGAAGAAAAAGACTGGTCACTATCTTTGCCTAAGAATAATATCGACTGAATATAACAATGCTCTCATAGGAAATAATATCCTCCTGTTAAAATTTGACTTTTCAAATCGTAAATGTAAAGAACTGGTGCATGAGCATTTAGCTTTATTTATTTACTTATTTATGTTTAGGGGACAATGAGCATGTACCTGGGCCGGATTCATGTGAGAGCCTCCCTTCGAGTTAATTATGGGTTCCTCTATTGGTCCTTCATCACTGTGTTGCATGTCATCGACAAGTGGAAAATGTATTCCGTACCAAAAATAGTATGTGCTACATACAAGACACGAAAGGATAGGACCATGCAACAACTTCCAAAACATTTATCGTTCTAACAACACATTTATTCAACCAACAGACGAAATATACTATTGATTGTACATTGAAAACAACAGCAACAACAACCAGGGTTGGGGATGCAACAGAAGCAGTAAGCAGGCCAGAAGAGTAAGGACACAGCTCTCTCTTCCAAAAAAAACATCAACCATCATAAAAATAAGGCAACCAAAAAGAACAAGTGCATGCATCAAACTAAATAAAGATCCTACTACACCAAGTGTACGCATCTCTGGCTCAGTTAAACGGTACTATTTATTAAGCTATGGAGATTGGCTGACGACTTGAACCAGATGGGTGCCTGACGGGGGAACTCCAACCAGCAGGTCGAAGTCTGATACTTGCTACCCTCTCTCCTACTTTGGGCTGCAGAGTGTGGCGGCACATATAAGGGTAAGCTGCATGGAGAGACGCATGGTACACTGTGTACACACAGTTTTGCTTGATGAACGAAACCACACTGCCATCATGATCCTTGTCATTGGTTATCTCCTGGTCAATCAAATAATTTAGTCCGAGAAAAAGAGAGCGTGTACCAAGGCTACTTACCAGCCTCCAGTCAAAAAATACTGAAGGCCCAGAGAAGTTGGGATCCTGCTCAAAGACCTTGCAATGACTGTGATTGTATTCCGTGAAACAACACGTCTGGTACATGCGAACGATCATCAATTGTTGTTCACCATCGTCTGATCGAGCCAGGAACCACCTGCAACTGCCATGCCGCTTTTCTTTGAAAGGTTCTGGGATTAGGAAGGGTAGGGACACACCAGGCGGCCTACAACATCATATCAAGTTGGAGTCAAATAAAGAAGGGCTCGTACTGTAGTCAATCTTAAGAACATCATGTTATGAGCATGAATATTTTTTCAGTAAATGTTGGCAGTAATATAAGCAAGCCAACATGATATCATAGGAAAGTAACATACGATTGTAACAGCCATTTGTAGCGATGACTGGAGTAGGCCAGCAATACGTCCAACCATATAAGGAGTCCATAGCGTAAATGAAGCCCTTGTGTTCAATGG
>NW_025255795.1:0-1877 GCF_018294505.1 Triticum aestivum
GGACACCTTTGCCTCTATCAAGTGGTATCAGATTTCCAGGTTGCTCGGTGAGATTTTACAGTTTTTTCGTAGTTTAGATCGAGTCTGTTCTTCATACCTATAGTCCACGAAAAAGCCAAAAAAAATTAGGGTTAGTTCATCCTATCCGAACCAATCTGAGCCTTTGCATAATCTTTTTAGGGTTTTGCTTTGTTGAATTTGCGGTTGCATCGTCGGTCTAGTTGCTGGTCTTAGAGTCTAGTCTTTTAGAGTTTCGAGTTCTGGTCATAAGTTGTCACGCCGCCGCCGCACCATCATCATCCCCCCTGCCATCTACCACCACCGCTCCCAATCCGTATCCATATACCACCACCAATCCGTGTCCATATACCACCACCGATCCATATCCATATACTACCACCGCTACCACCACCGCTGCCATATACCACCACCATATATCCACCACCAATCCGAGTTCCTTGCTTATTAGGTTTGTTTTCGAGATCCATCTAGTTTCTGATTCGTGTTTCCTTGCCAGAGCAGGTTTCAGAAAAAAAGGGAGTCGGAAAACCACGCTTCGTTTAGGCCCAAAATTTTTCGAAAACGCATTTTTCGAAAAAAATTCTGGCTATCCTATTTTTAGGTGTTTCTGAGTGTTTTGAGACAGGTGCCATTATAGGAAGTTTTTTTTGACCCGTTTCTAGTTTTTGGTTCCGGGCAGTCGAAAAAAAAAATTGGTCGAAAAAAAATTTCGTGCCCATCCTGTCAGTTTGACCTAGGAAGAGTTTTGAGACACTCGCCATTATAGTGATTTTTCGCAAAAAAAATGAGATGATGGTCGGCCTGCAGAAAAGTTAGTTCGCCCCAATGCTTGTCGATCCTGCACTTCACGTTCAGCTTTACAAGCAAGATGGAATAAACGAGTGATATTAGTATACTCCTTATAGTCTAGAATGGTTTGAATCTCTCTATTTAATCCACCCAGAAAACGTGCAAGCATAGCTTCATTCTCCTCAACAATACCACATCTAATCATGCCAGTTTGTAATTCCTGATAATATTCTTCTACAGAATTTTTCCCTTGTCTTAAACGCTGCAATTTTTGAAGCAATTCACGTTGATAATATGGTGGAACCCAACGCGTACGCATAGCAGTTTTCAAAGCAGCCCAAGTAGTTGGAATAGGATATAATCTACAATGTTCAGACCACCATATACATGCAAAACTAGTGAAAGCACAAACAGTAGCAGCAACTCGTCTCTCCTCAGGATATTGTAAACATGTAAATCGTTGTTCAGTTTCTAACTCCCAAGTAAGATATATATCAGGAACATATCTACCCTCTAATGGTGGAATATTCAATTTCAGTTTAGGAATATGGACATCATCTCGTACCTGAGGTGGTGGCGCAGGCCTACCATTACGAATATATACCTGAGGTCAACCTGCTGGTGGTGGTGCAGGCCTACCATTACGAATATATACCTGAGGTCGACCTGCTGGTGGTGGTGCAGGTGGCTGCACGTAGTGCTGATTTTGATCAACCTCATCCTCATAATCTCCCACATAATCATCCTCCTCCGCATCAGCAGCAGGAGCCACAGAAGTATCAACAGCAGCACCAACAGTTTGGCCAAACGCAAGAGGAACACGGCTCGCTCGGCGAAGGTCTGTTTGGCGATGTGGAGGTAGTCGTTGTTGTTGTTGTTGGAGAGGTGCGTTAGGTGCAGCGGGTGGTGGTGGTGGAAGACGCGCGAGCAATTCATTAAACTTGTTATCTAGCTTTGTGTCGAACGTCTTCTCTGATGAGGACATCAATACAATTGTTACACCCACAGGCCCTGCTGCTATACATACTGGACCAATTACTAGAGCTCGCGCACGCCAACTAAATTAC
>NW_025255796.1:0-1877 GCF_018294505.1 Triticum aestivum
GGGGCTCCGCCGGCGCCGCCGCCATCCGCCCCGCAGCTCCGGCCGGCGCCGCCGACCGCCGCCGCGCCCGCGCCTCTCCTCCTCCGGCCCCGAGGCGCCGCCTCCTTCCTCTTCTTCCCCGGCCGCCGCGCCTTCCCCGCAGCTCCGGCGAGCTCCACCGGCTTCGGCCCGATCTGGATCCGCTCAAACACTGTACGTGCGTTGCCCTCTCCCTCGCGACCGTTTTTTTCCCAAGTCCCAGATTTTTATCAGCAAGTGCTCCTGTTCCCGATGCGATAACTTTGTGCATATAGCTCCGATTCGCGCGTGTAATATGTCAAATTGTTCGTCTCGTGATGCTCTTCATTTTGTTCAATTGCACCATTTTCATTAGAGGTTATCTTGATACCCAAATCTTCGTTGGAAGAGGGCTAGTTGCTGTTAACCTCTGGTCCTTGTCAGAACTTGGAGATTTGTCATTTTTGTATCATTTAATCTGTGCATCTTTTGAGCATGAGCTCTACATGTGTTTTGAAGTATGCCATGCCATCTTTACAGTGGTTTAGTCCATGTATTTTTGTGATCTTTGTGGTGACTAGCACAAGCATGCAAAGTAGGCCCCGTAATATTTCTGATTCCAGGGACTTAGTGATTTCTCCAAGTCCTTGTCTGCTGTAATTTTGTTGCCATGTAAACTTGATGCTACAGAGAGATCCATGCATATTTTGGAGATGTTCAGTAAGGATGTTTTGTAGATATAGTTGTAGTTGATCCATTCCTGCAATTGTTTGCAATTTTAGAGTACCATAGAATGACACAATCTTGCTCTACATTTGCTATAAAATATTTCTGGCAGATTCTTAACATGATATACATTTTTGCCAAGCTTATTGTAGTTGATCCATACATGATATGCAATTGTTCTTGACATGGATAGCTTCATAAACATTCCATCTTGCTGTAGGTATGCTTGGTTTGTCATGCATTTCTCTGTAGTGAGTGCATCAAGCTCACAAAGAGGCCTACATATTTATATTTCTGCCATGCTCTGTTTTCTGCTAAGTCTGAAACCTGATAACGAAACTTGCTATGTTTACATGCTTGCCATCATATCTTCTGGTCCTTTTTGGCTTATGGTCAGTAAGGGACTTTTGTCATGTGAATTTAGTGGAACACTACCATGCCTTGTTTTTCTATGTTAAGTTCCTGTAGCATGTTGATTTCGTGCTCTGAACATTGCTACCTGATGATGATTTCTGCCATGTCCAGTTTTTCACTAAGTCTGTGAACCTGTAATCTTTTGCACTTTTGCCATGCTTGTTTGAGCTTGATATGTTGTGAACTAGCCGTAGCTCAGTGTTCATCTTTTGTCAAGCATCTCCTGTAGATTATTGCCATGTGCTTTGTTGCTATGTTGGGGTGCTGTAGCTTTGTTACTTGTTGTATTTTAAGTGCTATCTTGCTGTTTTTCGCAGATTAGTGTCATTCTTGTTTTGCTCGCCATTTGCAAACCGTGCATCCGATTCCGGTGATCTTTATATCGATTTCGACCGAAATCATCTCATCTTTCCAGTGGCATGCTTGGTTTGCCAAGTTACTGCCATGTTCATCATTTTCCTTCCGGAGCACGCATACGCATCGCATATCATATCTTGCATATCATACATGTTTTGCATCATATTGCTTGCACATTTCTCGTTGTTGATTGTGGTTCCGTTTGTTTGTGTTCTTGTCTTGGGTAGAGCCGGGAGACGAGTTCGTGAATGAGGAACCTGTCGAGTACGCTTACGAGGATCAAGCTTTCGACAACTCTGAGAATCTTGCAGGCAAGATGACCACCCCTCGAAATCACTTCTATCTTTGCTATGCTAGTTGTTCGCTCTATTGCCATGCTCCGC
>NW_025255797.1:0-1877 GCF_018294505.1 Triticum aestivum
TTTATGCATCGATATGTATGATAAAGCTTCAAAAACTTCTATATTTTCCATAGCTTGCTCCACAACAGCTAGTGCAGCCGCAGATAAGGTCCTTAGACGCTCACGTCTCTCCTGGTCAACATGCACTGGAACATCATTAGACGTTCCTTCCCTATGCGGGAAAATTTCATGGATTTGCGCATTTGGTTCATAGATGAATAATTTTTAGAATGGTAGAAATTCCTTATTTGTAGTGCAAACCGTGTCGCTACCACAAATGAAATATAATTTGTTCCGAAATTTTTGTAGACCCACATTCTAGGTTTGCTTTGGCCTGGGCCTCAAGTTCTGTCAGCTCTGCTCTGAGGTTCTCCCTGCTGCTATGTAGCATAGCTGGATCTCTAGCATTTGCCCTTCCTACACTCCCCCCAGTGTCTTGATCACCGATTCTAGGCTGCACACGTTGCTTCATGCGGTTCATGCTACACAGGCATGCATGGTAATAGCAGCATGTTGAAGCTGCATATCAACACTTGTTTTTCCAATTTTTACAACTACATTTCGGTAATGATAATTGGAAATGCAATTTTGTTTTTCGATACATGCCTGTAACGCGGGCATTCCAGACATCATTGCTGATTCTTATGCTAGCATTGGGATTTGGTGGATCAATGTTTTCACCTGCATCGACATTTAGGAAAAACGTTAGTCATTCCTCATGCACTCGTTCTTTTCTTATTCTCATTATATGATATCTTTCGAATGGTAAGTGCTAGGATGCAAACCTCTTATATCAGCTCGTTCCAACATTCTGCCCAGTCGGACACTAGGGTCGATTGGTTCGTCCTCACTGTCGCTGCTCGAGCTATCTGAACTCTCTTCTGCTGCCCATTTACCTTTAGCAGCTGCGCGTTCCCTACGCTTGTCTTCGTCCTTGGATTCAACTCTGGGATCCTCCTCGCCTTCCTCTTGGGAACAATCCATGGCAGCCTGTTGGCTTGCTGCAATGATATCCTGAACTGCTTGCAGCGCCTCAAGTTGAGCTGTTTCCAACCGAAAATATAGCATTGTTTCAGTAACATAGTCTTCATTATTATGAAGTCTTGCTAAGATCTCTCTTATTTTTTAATGGAAATAACTAATGCTCGTTTGTTTTTACCTGGATGTCGCAGGATCCCACCAGGCTCGCCCACCACCCCGTGCCACACATCATCCAATGGGTTGAACTCATAATAAGACTTGGTCTGCACACAGGAAGCAACAATTTTTTAATGTGTTAGTTCACATTTGCATGGACAACAAGTACATTCATTTTTTATCAGGCCTTACATTAAAAATAGTGGGGTATTCCCTTGTGAGATATATCAGCCTCTTGCATATCTCCCCGGTGTAAACGCTGATGCGGGGGACGGTGTGCGGCTCCACATTATTTGCACCGAAGTCCATCCAGTCGAAGAACCACGGCTGCGAGTGTTCAATCAGAAAAACAAGGAAGTGGACAAACGTGTTAGAGACTCAGTTTCTTCTACTTTCATATGATGATTCAATGCATACATGTTGTGAAATACCATCCGAATGCACTTACAACCAGAGCCAAATGGCTACGCCGACAATTAGAGTTCTGACCCCAGCCGCCAAATCTTTTTGCAGTTTCTTCACAGCTGATCTGATGATTTCAAATGCCCATTCTGCTAGATCGTACTCACCAGTCCCCTCATCGCAGAGCACACATGCAAACATCTCCCAAGGGATCGAAGTGTAGGACTGCTTAGGACCAACACATGTCCCAGCCGCTAACAGTGAGAAAGCCATCTCAAAAGCTCTATCTCTGTAACGGAGATCTCCTGAACCGATCATTCTAATGATAGCATCGGTTACGGCGCAAATTGTCAACCCCC
>NW_025255798.1:0-1877 GCF_018294505.1 Triticum aestivum
TAGGATATAATCTACAATGTTCAGACCACCATACACATGCAAAACTAGTGAAAGCACAAACAGCAGCAGCAACTCGTCTCTCCTCAGGATATTGTAAACATGTAAATCGTTGTTCAGTTTCTAACTCCCAAGTAAGATATATATCAGGAACATATCTACCCTCAAATGGTGGAATATTCAATTTCAGTTTAGGAATATGGACATCATCTCGTACCTGAGGTGGTGGTGCAGGCCTACCATTACGAATATATACCTGAGGCCGACCTGCTGGTGGTGGTGCTGGTGGCTGCTCGTAGATCTGATTTTGATCAACCTCATCCTCATAATCGCCCGCATACTCATCATCCTGCTGGGTACCAGCAACAACAGTAGCAGGAGCCACAGAAGTATCAACAGAAGCACCAACAGTTTGGCCAAACGCAAGAGGAACACGGCTTGCTCGGCGGAGGTCTGCTTCGCGACGTGGAGGTAGTCGTTGTTGTTGTTGTTGGAGAGGTGCGTTAGGTGCAGCGGGTGGTGGTGGTGGAAAACGCACGAGCAATTCATTAAACTTGTTATCGAGCTTTGTTTCGAACGTCTTCTCAAGGCCAGTGATCTTCTCCATGGCCTCTTCAAAATTGTTCAGCACATCTTGCACCTGTTCAGTCATCATTTGCTGAAACTTATCATGAAGCTCCTTGTTCGATAAATTCTCCCAGTCAATCTCGTCGGCTTGTGATCCTGGCATGGTTAGCAGCAATAGAAACACACAAGAATATGATCCTATAGACTACGAACAAGTGGTGGTGGTGGGTGTCACAAATCCGTCAAGAAAATCTCAAATTCTTACCAGTTCTTACCCAGCAGCAGGCGGTGATCGGCAACCGTTGTAGTCAAAAACTCTCAAAGCTTGGATAGAGCGATTACCAGGGAGAGTCAAACGCACGACGTAGATGTATGTGGAGCTGGGAAGGCTTATAATATGGTAGCAAAAAGGGTCAGCAATAATCAATTCAGAGATGCAAAGTTGAATAAACGCTCAACGACGGTACTGTGCTGGTCCTAGGCTAGACTGTGCTAGAGACACGAGCCTAGAACACTAACAAAATCATGGCGCGGCACGTAAACAAGGGAAAAGCACACTCTGAAATTTTTTTTTCGCTCTCGTTTTTTTTTGCGCTCTTTTTGTTTTTGCGCTGCTTTTTTTTTTCTTTTTTTTTGCGAAAAATCACTATAATGGCGAGTGTCTCAAAACTCTTCCTAGCTCAAACTGACAGGATGGGCACGAAATTTTTTCGACCAATTTTTTTTTTCGACTGCCCGGACCCAAAAACTGGAAACGGGTCAAAAAAAACTTCTTATAATGGCACCTGTCTCAAAACACTCAAAAACACCTAAAAATAGGATAGCCAGAAAATTTTTCGAAAAATGCATTTTCGAAAAATTTTGGGCCTAAACGGAGCGTGGCTACCCGACTCTTTTTTTTTTCCGAAACCTACTCCGGCAAGGAAACACGAATCGGAATCTAGATGGATCCCGAAAACAAACCTAATAAGCAAGGAACTCGGATTGGTGGTGGATATATGGTGGTGGTATATGGCAGCGGTGGTGGTAGCGGTGGTAGTATATGGATATGGATCGGTGGTGGTATATGGGCACGGATTGGTGGTGGTATATGGATACGAATTCGGAGCGGTGGTGGTAGATGGCAGGGGCGATGATGATGGTGCGGCGGCGGCGTGACAACTTATGACCAGAACTCGAAACTCTAAAAGACTAGACTCTAAGACCAGCAACTAGACCGACGATGCAACCGCAAATTCAACAAAGCAAAACCCTAAAAAGATTATGCAAAGGCTCAGATTGGTTCGGATATGATGAACTAACCCTATTTTTTT
>NW_025255799.1:0-1877 GCF_018294505.1 Triticum aestivum
TAAATTATATAAGAAAAATAAACTTTGACAGGGAAAAAAGAGATACGGGATCCAGAATAAAAGTAGAAGTAAAACACAGAAAATGAATAAATGCGCAGCCCATTATTGGTTTTCCTGTCGAAGCTCTGACTATTTGTCGCCCTGTGCCTAAAATAGTATATTTATAGGTGCATGAGCTGAAAAATAACTGGGCTGGCTTTGCTGGGCCACTGCACATGGCCGACGTATGAAATTCTGGAAAAACCTTTTTTTAGCAGAGAAACGCATAAGAATTTAGTACCACCTTGGATAGAAAAATACTCTTTTCGGCGGTGAACCGATGAAACATTTGTCGATTTTGGAGCATTTTTTAAAATGACATTTTCTGTTTTAGAAATCTTGAACAATTTTACAAAGTAATAATAAAAATTGAGAAATGGAAAGCTTTTTTCATGTTCCAAATATTTTTCAAATAACAAAATAATTTTGGGATTATTAACATTTTCCAAAAAAATATTCTGAAAGTTTTTTGAGAATTTTCAATTTATGAAATATATTCTATAAGAAAAATAAACTTTAGAAGGAAAAAAGGAGATACGGGAAGGAGAATAAAAGTAGAAGTAAAACACAGAAAACAAAAAAACTGGGCCAGCCCATTATTGGTTGTCCTGTGCGAAGATCCGACCATTTTGTCGCCCTATGCGGAAAATAGAATTCTTCCAGCTGCATGGGCAGAAAATAAGTGGGCTGGCTTCGCTGGGCCACAACGCGTGGCCCAACTAAAAAATTCTGGAAAAGCTTTTTTCTAGCAGACAAACGCATAAGAATTTAGTACCACCTCGGACAAAAAAAACTCTTTTCGACGGTGAACGATGAAAAAATTGCCGAAACGCACCTTGCTTTATTAGTAGGTATAGATATCGATATAGATTACCAAAGTAACCGAAATCGTCCTTTCAAAGAAGTAAATAATAAACATTATTTCATCAAATATGTTTGTTTATAACACTGAAAAGGACAGTTACTTGCAAACTGAAGCCAACATACTAAAATGAGGTCTAACTTGTAGTTAGAGTAAGTATATTTGAAGAACAATATTTTAAGTCAAGGATCCCTTGGGACTCTATCTATGCTTATCAAATTCGCTGCCTTGCCGTTTTATAATTAAAAATGCAGGTGGGCAGTTTTCCCCCGGCGTTTCAGAAAAATATATATATACTGATTTTCGACATGGATAGAAAAACAAGTGCTAATGCAAGGACAGATCTCAAAGCTAGACCAACTAGATTTGTAAATTTGTGGCCCATGTGTACCATGGTGGTTTTGTAGTTTGAAGAAAAATACAGTATAAAACTCACGGGACACTAGTGACAATTCCTTTTTTTGGGGTTCTGTTTGCCACATTTTGCATTGTAATGAGCATATCAACCACGATTACTGCAAGTTTTTCCTCCTCCCCTTGCCTGCAAGTACTGCTCTCACAATGACTCCACGACTGTAGCTACAGCATCCCCATTAGCAGTCCTCTCCTATGCACATGGACCATTCATATCTGGATTATATCTCCTAAGCAACATAGATACTTAGTAATATAGTTGGTCCATAATTCGTGGTTGCTTTGAGATTCATTCTACTTTTTTGGTTGTTGTCAAAATCTATCTCATTTCAAAATGTGCATTCGTTTTTTTTATGTTTCATTGTGTACCAATAAAAATAATGCACTTGTTCTGGATCGGTTTACTGATGCACGATGAACCATTAAGATACACTCTGGAATGAAAAAAACAAACAATGTAACGCTTTGAAATGAGACAAATTCCAAAAACAGTCCAATAAATAGCTTGAATCTCAAAGCGTCCACGGACAGTGGATTTCATGCACAGGATATCCCGTGCATG
>NW_025255800.1:0-1877 GCF_018294505.1 Triticum aestivum
TCGTTTGAGGTCCAAAATTTCTTTACGGAGCTTGCCCGTAACGGCCAAAGCTACTTTTACCCAAGGATGCCGCATAGCTTCTAGAGAACACGTGAAACTCTTTTTCATATTTTCACAAGAAAGAAATCTAGAGTTGGAAGGGATGACCGAGGCAGGGACAACCAGGCTAGGTAGTTCCCCTATAGTGAAATTTGCTTGGGGACGAGAGGTGACTTCTTGATCTTCCTCCATGGCATCTATCCTTTACAAATCAGCCTCCATCTCATCCTCCGTTGATGGTCCAAAGCGATAGGCATCGCCGTTTGCTCCTAGACCTGGCGTTGGGTGAGACACTCGGCTCTCCCCAACTGATTCCTGAGAAGACATCTTGCTTTATTCTGCAACAGGAACAACTCGAAACGAAAACTGAGGATATTTGCGTGATACGGTGGTCAAAACCTTCGGGAGTATATATAATGAATTTTTACCGACCAAAATACGTAACATACAAGAAAACGGAGTCCGAGAGGCACACGAGGTGCCCACGAGACAGGGGGGCGCGCCCTACCGGGGGGGGCACCCTCCTCTCTCGTGGGAGCCTCGTGTCCCTTTCGGACTACTTCTTTCTTCCTAAAATTCTGAAATAATCCAAAACCGATAGAAATTGCCATTAGAGTTGTTTTGGAGTTGGTATACTTACCGTACCATGTACCTATGCCTTTTCGGAGTCTGGAACGTTCTGGAAAGTGTCTCTTATGTATTCCTCTAGGGTTATGGTTTCAATAATATTAGTTTCAACATTGATAGGATTACCTGAAATATAATGCTTGATTCTTTGACCATTAACCACCCTCGGATTTGTGCCTTCAAAGTTGTTGATTTTTATAGCACCAGAACGATAGACCTCCTCGATAACGTAGGGACCTTCCCATTTTGAGAGAAGTTTTCCTGCAAAAAATCTTAAATGAGAGTTGAACAATAACACATAATCTCCTACGTTAAACTCACGCTTTTGTATCCTTTTATCATGCTAGCGTTTGACTTTTTATTTGAAAAGCTTAGCATTCTCATATGCTTGGGTTCTCCATTCATCAAGTGAGATAATATCAAATAACCTTTTCTCACCGGCAAGTTTGAAGTCATAATTAAGCTCTTTAATAGCCCAATATGCTTTATGTTCAAGTTCAAGAGGTAAATGACATGTTTTTCCATAAACCATCTTATATGGAGACATACCCATAGGATTTTTGTATGCAGTTCTATAGGCCCATAATGCATCATCAAGTTTTTTGGACCAATTCTTTCTAGATCTATTCACAGTCTTTTGCAAAATTAATTTGAGCTCTCTATTGCTCAACTCTACTTGACCACTAGACTGCGAGTGATAAGGAGATGCAATTGTATGATTGACATCATACTTAGCAAGCATCTTACGAAAAGCACCATGAATAAAGTGTGAACCACCATCAGTCATAAGATATCTAGGGACTCCAAACCTCAGAAAAATAACTTCTTTAAGCATTTTAGTAGAAGTGTTATGATCAACACTACTATTGGAATAGCTTCTACCCACTTAGTAACATAATCAACAACAACTAAAATATGTGTATAACCATTGGAGGCAGGAAAAGGTCCCATATAATCAAAGCCCCAAACATCAAATGGTTCAATTACAAGAGAATAATTCATAGGCATTTCTTGACGTCTACTGATGTTACCTATTCTTTGACATTCATCACAAGATACGACAAACTTAAGAGCATCTTTGAAAAGAGTAGGCCAATAAAAACCAGATTGTAGTACCTTGTGTGCAGTTCTATCTCCAGCGTGGTGTCCTCCATAAGATTCAGAGTGACACTTGCGTAGGATTTGTTCCTGTTCATGCTCAGGCACACAAC
>NW_025255801.1:0-1877 GCF_018294505.1 Triticum aestivum
CACATATTCCCGTGCCTTGGTACGGGGTGCGGCTTGAGTGGAGGGCCGAGAGGCCTCTCTGTTGCGGCCACGAGGTGGCCGATCGGCCGCATCAAGTGCTTCCTCCTCTAATCGGGGTAGCAACCTGCGCTTTGGGTAGCTCTTGGAGGGGCGTTCGAGTTTATGCTCTTCGGCCGCAAGGACTTCACTCCATCTGTCGACTAGCTAATCTTGATCAGCTCTAAGCTGTTGCTGTTTTCTCTTGAGGCTTCTTGCTGTGGCCATAAGCCTGCGTTGAAAACGCTCTTGCTCGATGGGATCCTCTGGCACGACGAATTCGTCGTCGTCGAGGCTTGCCTCGTCTTCGGAGGGAGGCATATAATTATCGTCCTCGACCTCTCTGTCTGCCGCTCTTTCATGAGGGCTGGTTTCTCCATCCTCTTGTGCTAAATCTTGCTGGAGGGGGTTTTCTTCGGCACTTTCCGGAGTATTATTATCTCCCGTGCTGGAATCACCGTATTTGTTTTGGCGGGATTTTGAGCGGCGCCACTGACGCTGGCGCTTAGGCTGTTTCTTGGAGGGGTCATCCTCCGCTGTTCCATCGCCATCTCCTTCTTTTGGGATGTCCACCATGTATATGTCATATGACGAGGTGGCTTTCCAGGGCCTGATAGGCGCTGGTTCTTCATCGTCTCCTTCATCGGCGTCCATACCATCGATGTCTTTGGAGTCGAAGTCGAGCATGTCGGTTAAGTCGTCGAAAGTGGCTACAAAGTGGGTGGTGGGTGGGCTTTGAATTTCATCATCGTTCGAATCCCAAACTTGCTGACCGTAGTCCGGCCAGGGCTCTCCTGATAAAGAGAGAGACTTCAGTGTCTTCAGAATATCGCCGAAAGGTGAGTGCTGAAAGATGTCCACGGCAGTAAACTCCATAATCGGCGCCCAATCGGATTCGATCGGCAGGGGCGCAGAGGGTTCGGAGTCTGGAGAGGAGTCCGGTTCCTTGGAGTCACGAGTCTCGCAGAGTGCAGGGCTGGTGTTCGGCTCGATCGCCATTGGGATCGCAGCCCCCGAGGCGGCGTCCAACCACCCATCCTCGATCGGCGCAGTTGGCTCCAAATTAAGGGCCGAAGCCGATGCGGCTGCGGCCTCCAGGGCACTGTTTGGCGGCAGAGCTACATCATGCTCGTCGTGACAGTGCGGCGCGCTCGGCAGTGGCTCGAATCCGTCGAAGATCAAGTCCCCGTGGATGTCAGCCGTGTAGTTTAAACTTCCAAATCTGACCTGACGGCCAGGGGCATAGCTTTCGATCTGCTCCAGATGGCCAAGTGAATTGGCCCGCAGTGCGAAGCCGCCGAAGACGAAGATCTGTCCGGGGAGGAAGTTCTCACCCTAGACTGCATCGCCATTGATGATCGTAGGAGCCATCAAGACTGACGGCGACGACACAGAGGAACTCTCAATGAAAGCACCAATGTTGGTGTCAAAACCGGCGGATCTCGGGTAGGGGGTCCCGAACTGTGCGTCTAGGCCGGATGGTAATAGGAGGCAAGGGACACGAAGTTTTACCCAGGTTCGGGCCCTCTCGATGGAGGTAAAAACCCTACGTCCTGCTTGATTAATATTGATGATATGTGTAGTACAAGAGTAGATCTACCACGAGATCGGAGAGGCTAAACCCTAGAAGCTAGCCTATGGTATGATTGTTGTTGTGTATGTTGTCCTACGGACT
Organism: Triticum aestivum; assembly: GCF_018294505.1. Lineage (NCBI taxonomy): Eukaryota > Viridiplantae > Streptophyta > Magnoliopsida > Poales > Poaceae > Triticum > Triticum aestivum. The sequence continues at coordinate 1,712 of NW_025255801.1, forward strand.
AAAACCCTCCGGTTTATATAGACACCGGAGAGGGTTAGGGTTACACAAAGTCGGTTACAATGGTAGGAGATCTGCATATCCGTATCGCCAAGCTTGCCTTCCACGCCAAGGAAAGTCCCTTCCGGACATAGGATGAAGTCTTCAATCTTGTATCTTCATAGTACAA
>NW_025255802.1:0-1877 GCF_018294505.1 Triticum aestivum
CCACTGCTGAACAGGGCCACTTGGAATGTTATCTCTTCGGACCTATAATTTTCCGGCGTGCCGAATACCACATCGAGTGTGATTTTTCCCGCGCATCGTGCCTCCCAACTAGGGATAATCCCTCGGAAGGTCATGTTGCTTTGCTTAATGCGGCTCTTGTCTATTTCCATTTTGTTGAGAGTTCCCTCGTTGATGAGGTTTAATCCGCTGCCGCTATCCATGAGCACTTTAGTAAGATGGAAGCCGTCCACAATTGGACTAAGGACCAAAGCGGCTGATGCTCGGACTGTTCGGAATTGAGGTTCGTCACTAGCGTTAAAGGTTATAGCCATGTCGTTCCAGAGATTTATTGCTGCAACATGGCAGACTTCCGCGAGGCCGTGGAGTGCTCTCTTGCGCCGGTTATTCGAGACAAAAGTCTCGAAGACTGTCAACATTGTATTCTTGTTTTCTACGGGATGATGCTCTGTAGTATTGTTAATGAGGAGATTCTCGTCGCTCTTGGCCACCTGCCGAAGTATCCAACATGCTCTAAGGTTGTGTGTTGGTACGGTATCCGGTGTGGTGTGAATTTTGCATGGCCTATTGAGCCATCCCTCCAATACGGTTCCACGCCCTGTAGTGGGCTTTGGTTTCTTTGTGATTGGATCGGGTGACTTGTGAGAGTGCACCCTTTTGGTTTGGACGAAGGGTTTAGTGAGAGCGGAGGATACTAGAATGCTGCCTGGGTTTTCCAGGTGCTTCCCATCGCACATTACTTCTGTACTATGGCCGCCAAGTCCGCGAAGTGTGATATGTCATGGTGAGTTATGGCGTTAAGGATTCCGTTATCCGTGCTATTTTTGCAAAAGAATGAGATTGTGTCTTCCTCGTGACAGTCCTTAACATTGCTCATTACAAGGAGGAATCTGGCCCAAAAGTGATGTACTGTCTCTTGGGATTGTTGTCTGATGTGAGAAAGATTGCTTGTATCTGGGTGGGTGGGTGGATTTAACTCTGAACCCTAACCCGATCCGGGACCCGGAGGCTGGAGAGCTTCCGAACTTGGGAGTTCAAGTCCTCCCGCAAGCGGGTATCCGGCTCAGAGAGCTTGGAAATTCGGACATAGTTCATCCTCAAAATAGAGGAAGAGTTGCTGCATTGCACCTTGATACGTCTCCAACGTATCTATAATTTTTTATTGTTCCATGCTATTATATTACCCATTTTGGATGTTTATGGGCTTTACTTTACACTTTTGTATCATTTTTGGGACTAACCTACTAACCGGAGGCCCAGCCCGTATTGCTGTTTTTTTGCCTATTTCAATGTTTCGAAGAAAAGGAATATCAAACAGAGTCCAAACGGAACGAAACCTTCGGGAGCGTGATTTTAGGAACGAACGTGATCCGGAGAACTTGGAGTGCAAGTCAAGAAGCAATCGAGGCGTCCATGAGATAGGAGGGCGCTCCCACCCCTCCTGGGTGCGCCCCCTGTCTCCTGGGCCCCACGAGTGGCCACCGACATACTTCTTCCTCCTATATATACCTACGTACCCCGGAAACATTGAGGGAGCCAACGAAAAACAATTTCCACCGCCGTAACCTTCTGTATCCGCGAGATCCCATCTTGGAGCATTCGCCGGCGCTCTGCCGGAGGGGGAATTGAGCATGGAGGGCTTCTACATGAACACCATAGCCCCTCCGATGAGTTCTGCGTAGTTTACCATAGACCTTCGGGTCCATAGTTATCAGCTAGATGGCTTCTTCTCTCTTTTTGGATCTCAATACAATGTTCTCCCCCTCTCTTCTGGAGATCTATTCGATGTAAACTCTTTTTGCAGTGTGTTTGTCGAGATCCAATGAATTGTGGATTTATGATCAAGTTTATCTATGAAT
>NW_025255803.1:0-1877 GCF_018294505.1 Triticum aestivum
ATAGAGGCTAAACCCTAGAAGCTAGCCTATGATTATGATTGTTGTTGTCCTACGGACTAAACCCTCCGTTTATATAGACACCGGAGGGGGCTAGGGTTACACAGAGTCGGTTATAGAGAAGGGAATCTACATATCCGAATTGCCAAGCTTGCCTTCCACGCAAAGGAGAGTCCTATCCGGACACGGGACGAAGTCTTCAATCTTGTATCTTCATAGTCCAACAGTCCGGCATAAGCATATAGTCCGGCTGTCCGAGGAACCCCTAATCCAGGACTCCCTCAGCGGCGCTTCGTCCCGAAAGCTTCCTTGTGATTTTTTCCAGGGAGAAAGACTTCATATAGCAAAAGATGGGCACCAGAGGCCTGCCAGTGGGCCCACGAGACAAGGGGCGTGCCCAGGGGGGTAGGGCGCACCCCCACCCTCGTGGCCAGGGTGTGGTCCCCCTCTGGTTGATTCTTTCGCCAGTATTTTTTATTAATTCCAAAACGTGCCTCCGTGAAGTTTCATGACTTTTGGAGTTGTGCAGAATAGGTCTATAATATTTGCTCCTTTTCCAACCCAGAATTCCAGCTGCCGGCATTCTCCCTCTTCAAGTAAACCTTGTAAAATAAGAGAGAAAAGGCATAAGTATTGTGACATAATGTGTAATAACAGCCCATAATGCAATAAATATCAATATCAAAGCATGATGCAAAATGGACGTATCACAGAGTTGTTCTGCCGGGGAAGCATCCCTCCGGGAGGGGGAAATCGTCGCCATCATCATCACCATCGGTCCTCTCATCGGGAGGGGGTCAATCTCCATCAACATCTTCCCCAGCACCATCTCCTCTCAAAACCCTAGTTCATCTCTTGTATCCAATCTTGTATCAAAACCACAAATTGGTACCTGTGGGTTGCTAGTAGTGTCGATTACTCCTTGTAGTTGATGCTAATTGGTTTACTTGGTGGAAGATCATATGTTCAGATCCTTAATACATATTAATACTCCTGTGATCATGAACATGAATATGCTTTGTGAGTAGTTATGTTTGTTCGTGAGGACATGGGTGAAGTCTTGCTATTAGTAGTCATGTGAATTTGGTATTCGTTCGATATTTTGATGAGATGTATGGTGTCTCTCCTCTAGTGGTGTTATGTGAACGTCGACTACATGACACTTCACCATTGTTTGGGCCTAGAGGAAGGAATAGGGAAGTAATAAGTAGATGATGGGTTGCTAGAGTGACAGAAGCTTAAACCCTAGTTTATGCATTGCTTCGTAAGGGGCTGATTTGGATCCACTAGTTTCATGCTATGGTTAGTGTCGGTGTCAAAACCGGCGGATCTCGGGTAGGGGGTCCCGAACTGTGCGTCTAGGCGGATGGTAACAGGAGACAAGGGACACGATGTTTTACCCAGGTTCGGGCCCTCTTGATGGAGGTAAAACCCTATGTCCTGCTTGATTGATATTGATATTGTGGATGTTTACAAGAGTGGATCTACCACGAGATCAAGGAGGCTAAACCCTAGAAGCTAGCCTATGGTATGATTGTAATGGTTGTTGTTGTTGTGTCCTACGGACTAGAGCCATCTGGTTTATATAGACACCGGAGAGGGCTAGGGTTACATAGAGTCGGTTACAATAGTAGGAGATCTATGTATCCGTATCGCCAAGCTTGCCTTCCACGCCAAGGAAAGCCCCATCCGGACACGGGACGAAGTCTTCAATCTTGTATCTTCATAGTCTTGGAGTCCGGTCGATGATGATGATAGTCCGGCCGATGATAGTTCGGCCGATGATGGTAGTCCGGCTATCCGGACACCCCCTAATCCGGGACTCCCTCAGTAGCCCCTGAACCAGGCTTCAATGACGATAAGTCCGGCGCATATATTGC
>NW_025255804.1:0-1877 GCF_018294505.1 Triticum aestivum
CGGGATGATGTGTTACGGAACGAGTAAAGTGACTTGCCGGTAACGAGATTGAACAAGGTATTGGATACCGACGATCGAATCTCGGGCAAGTAACATACCGATAGACAAAGGGAATTGAATACGAGATTGATTAAGTCCTTGACATCGTGGTTCATCCGATGAGATCATCGTGGAACATGTGGGAGCCATCATGGGTATCCAGATCCCGCTGTTGGTTATTGACCGGAGAACGTCTCGGTCATGTCTACATGTCTCCCGAACCCGTAGGGTCTACACACTTAAGGTTCGATGACGCTAGGGTTATAAAGGAAGTTTGTATGTGGTTACCGAATGTTGTTCGGAGTCCCGGATGAGATCCCGGACGTCACGAGGAGTTCCGGAATGGTCCGGAGGTAAATATTTATATATGGGAAGTCCTATTTTGGCCACCGGAAAATGTTTGGGATTTTTCGGTATTGTACCGGGAAGGTTCTAGAAGGTTCCGGAGTGGGGCCCACCTGCATGGGGGGACCCACATGGACGTGGGTAGTGGGGGCAAGGCCCCACACCCCTGGTCAAGGCGCACCAAGATCCCCCTTTAGAAGGAATAAGATCATATCCCGAAGGGATAAGATCAAGATCCCTAAAAAGGGGGGATAACAATCGGTGGGGAAGGAAATAATGAGATTTCTTTCCTCCCACCTTGGCCAACGCCCCAATGGACTTGGAGGGCGAGAAACCAGCCCCTCCACCCCTATATATAGTGGGGAGGCGCATGGGAGCTATACACAAAGTTCTGGCGCAGCCCTCCCCCTCTCCCAAGTACTCCTCTTCTCCCGTGGTGCTTGGCGAAGCCCTGCAGGATTGCCACGCTCCTCCACCACCACCACGCCGTTGTGCTGCTGCTGGATGGAGTCTTCCTCAACCTCTCCCTCTCTCCTTGCTGGATCAAGGCGTGGGATACGTCACCGGGCTGTACGTGTGTTGAACGCGGAGGTGCCGTGCGTTCGGCACTTGATCATCGGTGATTTGAATCACGACGAGTACGACTTCATCAACCCCGTTCACTTGAACGCTTCCGCTTAGCGATCTACAAGGGTATGTAGATGCACTCTCTTTCTACTCGTTGCTGGTCTCTCCATAGATAGATCTTGGTGACACGTAGGAAAATTTTGAATTTCTGCTACGTTCCCCAACAGTGGCATCATGAGCTAGGTCTATTGCGTAGATTCTTTGCACGAGTAGAACACAAAGTAGTTGTGGGCGTTGATGTTGTTCAATGTGCTTACCGTTACTAGTCCAATCTTGTTTCGACGGTATTGTGGGATGAAGCGGCCCGGACCGACCTTACACGTACTCTTACGTGAGACAGGTTCCACCGATTGACATGCACTTGGTGCATAAGGTGGCTAGCGGGTGCCAGTCTCTCCCACTTTAGTTGGAACGGATTCGATGAAAAGGGTCCTTATGAAGGGTAAATAGCAATTGGCATATCACGTTGTGGTCTTGTGTAGGTAAGAAACGTTCTTGCTAGAAACCCATAGCAGCCACGTAAAACATGCAACAACAATTAGAGGACGTCTAACTTGTTTTTGCAGGGTATGCTATGTGATGTGATATGGCCAAGAAGAATGTGATGAATGATATGTGATGTATGAGATTGATCATGTTCTTGTAATAGGATTCACGACTTGCATGTCGATGAGTATGACAACCGGCAGGAGCCATAGGAGTTGTCTTTATTTATTGTATGACCTGCGTGTCATTGAAGAACGCCATGTAAACTACTTTACTTTATTGCTAAACGCGTTAGTCATAGAAGTAGAAGTAGTCGTTGGCGTGACAACTTCATGAAGACACGATGATGGAGATCATGATGATGGAGATCATGGTGTCGT
>NW_025255805.1:0-1877 GCF_018294505.1 Triticum aestivum
GTAAGTAGATATGTCCACTGCAAATCAATTGATGTGCTATGCGAGGACTACCATGTGACTTGTAGATATTTGCCAGGTCGTAACTTCTATACACTGCAAACCTGGCGCAGAACAGATTCCATGCAATTCTTGGAAGAACAAGCTGCACATAACAGCAATCAGGTGTATGTTTCTGATGTTTCCATATGCTCCCTATGGTTGTTCCAGTACAACATCATCAAGTGTTTTAAAAGCATGCCATCTTACAAATTTTAAAGTGTTCCATGGTTGCAACTTGTGCTGTCTCTTGCTTACGGTTGAGTAATGATGGCATTGCGTCTACTTTTTGACTTGGATCAAGACATCACAAAGCTTTGTTGGATGCAATGAGATTTCTTTTGAACAAAAGATTCTGTAGCAAATCACGGCAACTTACCTACCTGGGGAGCGGAGCGGAGTTTTTTAAGTTTGCTCGCATCTGCTTCGGCCGGCGAGTGCAAATGTTTCCGCTCTACCGTTTGGAGCAGAAACATCTTGTTGTATGTGGGATTCTGGGACGGGAGTTGTCCCCTTTTTCAGAAGAAAAAAACACCAAAACATATTACATGAACATGAGGTTAGTTAGAGGCTTATAGGAACTCAATGAAACAGAAAACCATATTGACAATGGGAGTTACTGTCCATTAAAATAAGATAGAACTAGTTAACATTCCTTGTTATTTCTCGAAGTGCAGAAATTAACTATTTGTAAAGCACAGAACTAGGAAACCATATTGACAATGGGAAATTACTGTCCATAACTTAAATTCCATTTTGTTTCTTTCATAGGAAAAGAATTTCATGTTTTCAAACAGCTAGCTGTCTTGAGGCTTCATGGCCGGGAACAGGAGGACCTCCTTTATGTTTTGGGAATCCGTCAACAACATGGTGAGGCGATCAATCCCCAGACCCCAGCCTCCGGTCGGCGGCAGGCCATACTCAAGGGCAGTGCAGAACGTTTCGTCCATGGACATTGCTTCATCGTCACCGTCCTGACGATTCCTCAGCTGCTCCTCAAACCGCTGCCTCTGCACGACGGGGTCGTTCAGCTCCGTGTAGGCATTGCACACCTCATGCTTGTTGATGAACAGCTCAAACCTTTCGGTCAGTCCAGGCCGGGCCTCGTCCCTGTGGGACTTGGCCAGTGGGCTCATGATCTCCGGATGGTTGATGATGAACGTCGGGTTCACGCATGTCTCCTCCAAGAAGTGCCCGACAAGCTTGTCCAGCAGCCGTGCCGTCGTGTGTGGAAGAGGGCACGTAATGTCGTACCTGGCACAGGCCTCCATCAGGTACTCGTTGGCATCGTCAGTCGACAGATCCTCCTCCGGTATGTTGAGATCGGCCATGTCCTCCAGTCCCTTGATCATGTCGATTCGCGCGAACGGAGGCGTGAAATCGATCTCGATAGGCGGCTTGTCGGTCCCGTTGGCGTGGTACTGTACCTTGTAGCCGCCCGTGAGCTCCTTCACCATGCCGCCCAGCATCTCCTCCGTGAGCTCCATGAGGTTGTTGTAATCCGTATATGCCATGTAGAACTCGCACGTCGTGAACTCCGGGTTGTGCGTCGTGTCGATGCCTTCGTTCCTGAACTGCCTCCCGATCTCGTACACGCAGTCCAGCCCCCCGACGACGAGCTGCTTCAGGTAGAGCTCCGGCGCGATGCGCATGTACAGCTTCATGTTGAGGTCGTTGTGGTTCGTGACGAACGGCCTCGCGGCGGCGCCACCGGCCACCACGTTCATCATCGGGGTGTCCACCTCCAGAAACCCGCGCTCGTCGAGGAAGCTGCGGATGAAGGAGACGACTCTGGCTCGCGTCGTGAAGACGGACCTCACCTCGGGGTTCACCATGAGATC
>NW_025255806.1:0-1877 GCF_018294505.1 Triticum aestivum
TTGAGGCTCGCGGTGGCTATCGTTATGTTCTCACCCTCACTGATGATTTAAGTAGGTATGGGTATATCTACTTAATGAAACACAAGTCTGAAACCTTTGAAAAGTTCAAGGAATTTCAGAGTGAGGTTGAAAATCAACGTGATAGGAAAATCAAGTTTCTACGATCAGATCGTGGAGGAGAATACTTGAGTCACGAGTTTGGGGCACACTTAAGAAAATGTGGAATAGTTTCACAACTCACGCCGCCTGGAACACCTCAGCGTAATGGTGTGTCCGAACGTCGTAATCGCACTCTGTTAGATATGGTGCGATCTATGATGTCTCTTACCGATTTACCGCTTTCTTTTTGGGGCTATGCTTTAGAGACTGCCGCATTCACTTTAAATAGGGCTCCGTCAAAATCCGTTGAGACGACACCGTATGAATTATGGTTTGGGAAGAAACCTAAGCTGTCGTTTCTAAAAGTTTGGGGATGCGATGCTTATGTCAAGAAACTTCAACCTGAAAAGCTCAAACCCAAATCGGAAAAATGCGTCTTCATAGGGTACCCAAAAGAAACTATTGGGTACACCTTCTACCTCAGATCCGAAGGCAAGATCTTTGTTGCCAAGAATGGGTCCTTTCTGGAGAAAGAATTTCTCTCGAAAGAAGTAAGTGGGAGGAAAGTAGAGCTTGATGAAGTATTGCCTCTTGAACCGGAAAATGGCGCAACTCAAGAAAATGTTCCTGAGGTGCCAGCACCGACTAGAGAGGAAGTTAATGATAATGATCAAGATACTTCTGATCAAGCTCCTACTGAAATTCGAAGGTCCACAAGGACACATTCCGCACCAGAGTGGTACGGCAACCCTGTCTTGGAAATCATGTTGTTAGACAACGGTGAACCTTCGAACTATGAAGAAGCGATGGCGGGCCCGGATTCCGACAAATGGCTAGAAGCCATGAAATCCGAGATAGGATCCATGTATGAAAACAAAGTATGGACTTTGACTGACTTGCCCGTTGAGCGGCGAGCCATAGAAAATAAATGGATCTTTAAGAAGAAGACAGACGCGGATGGTAATGTGACCATCTATAAAGCTCGGCTTGTCGCTAAGGGTTATCGACAAGTTCAAGGGGTTGACTACGATGAGACTTTCTTACCGGTAGCGAAGCTGAAGTCCGTCCGAATCATGTTAGCAATTGCCGCATTCTATGATTACGAAATATGGCAAATGGACGTCAAAACGGCATTCCTTAATGGTTTCCTTAAGGAAGAATTGTATATGATGCAGCCGGAAGGTTTTGTCGATCCTAAGAATGCTGACAAAGTGTGCAAGCTCCAATGCTCGATTTATGGGCTGGTGCAAGCATCTCGGAGTTGGAACATTCGCTTTGATGAGATGATCAAAGCGTTTGGGTTTACACAGACTTATGGAGAAGCCTGCGTTTACAAGAAAGTGAGTGGGAGCTCTGTAGCATTTCTCATATTATATGTAGATGACATACTTTTGATGGGAAATGATATAGAACTCTTGGACAGCATCAAGGCCTACTTGAATAAAAGTTTTTCAATGAAGGACCTTGGAGAAGCTGCTTATATATTAGGCATCAAAATATATAGAGATAGATCGAGACGCCTCATAGGTCTTTCACAAAGCACATACCTTGATAAGATATTGAAGAAGTTCAATATGGATCAATCCAAGAAAGGGTTCTTGCCTGTGTTACAAGGTGTGAAATTGAGCTCAGCTCAATGTCCGACCACGGCAGAAGATATAGAAGAGATGAGCGTCATCCCCTATGCCTCAGCCATAGGTTCTATTATGTATGCCATGCTGTGTACCAGACCTGATGTTAACCTTGCCGTCAGTTTGGTAGGAAGGTACCAAAGTAAT
>NW_025255807.1:0-1877 GCF_018294505.1 Triticum aestivum
GATGAGAGCTGCGAAGGAGGAGCTGCGTCAGGCCGAACAGATTGCGGCTGGAAAGCCCTTTATGCTGCGAAGGAAATTTTGTGATCCGAAGTTTGCTCCGTTGGACCGGATGTGGAGTGTGGAGGATACCTATCTGGACTTGGCAGCGAGTGCTGCTGATGCGACCGAACACTTTCGAGATCAGAAAGATCGCGAAGTGGAAAAGCTTTTCTGGTCGCAGTTTCACAGTCCAGAGCGTCCACTGACAGTGGATGATCGTTTGGCTCAATGGGCCGAACTAAATAGGTTGTCTGGACTCGCCATGAAGTACGTCATGGGTCACCTGTGGCCGGGGAAATCGGAGCCAAAGAGTTATTTCAGCTTAGTGCAGCAATTCCTTGACGCGGTGCCGCGTATAAATGCAATGAAGAGGTTAGCATGCATAGAGGGCGCTAGGATGGCTCTTGCCCGTGTTAAGACATACTGGGCAGAGATGGAGACCACCATTGTTGCGTCCCGAGATTCGGACAAAAGCCGAGTACCCTCCGAGCACTATTTTCAGGAAGTTCTTGAAGGCGCTCGTGTAATAGAGACGCAGTGCCCGAAAGATGCTATGTTATGATAGCATATGTAATTATAAAGTAATATTTTGATAAACCGTAGTGGCCTTTTTTATACTTGTGCCTCCAAGTATTGGGAACACCTACTGTGCGGCCGTTTTAAGATATATATATATATATATACAAAATCTGAAAGATGGCAGTCGTTGGCTTCAGCCCCCACGCACATAGTGCGGGGGTGCTCGCAGAAGACGCATTTTCACACTTAACCCAACGTCTTGGTCCTACAAAGGAGGTGATAGCGCAGCGGGCCAGGCAACCGGACTATAATGCTTTAACACTTTCACTTAGCCATGGGAGTTTGACAGTGAGACTATTTAGGTAGCCCCTTGGTGGCAACTGCGCTCGTCCGAGTTCAGGGCGCGTATGTGCCTGACCGGGAGGCGGCCCTTCATTAAAGCGGAGGAATCCGATAGATTTCGATAGGTCATCGAGTGGCTGACCAGTCTCACGCTACATCATGACAGTCAGTTTTCGGCTTTCTCTACTGAGGTGCTCGCCCGGCCGAACCGGGGCACAATCGCAGTAGTTCTCCTGGTGCTACCTTAGCCGATAGAGCGGAACGTAAGATAGCCGAACTCAGGAGCCGGGCAACCCAACATTTGACCAAAGACATGATTCGGAGCTGATGCATATAATGCCAAAACTCGCGACGCCGAACACTCCCTAAGGTGTTCGGTCTTTATGAGTGCGGGCGAAACAACACTCTTTATTAAAAAAGAAAGCCCCTAGTGTCCAGGTACGTGCAAAAATTCTGACGTGGCCACATGCCAAGACGCCAGCCTCCTCCTTGGTTATATCAGAAAAAATCAGGGGATGTCTAGCAACAAGAGACAGTAAAAAAGGTTTACGCAGGGTCTTAATCTAAAAAGAATCCTTTAGGATGGGTCCCTACTGCATGTCTGCGCCTGTGTCTCCGTTGTGCCGTATCCTGGACGGGCGCCGCACGACGTTCATCTGTAAAAGAGAGGAACTGAGTTGAAAACGGGTCGTGCCGAAAAAGTTTAAAATAAACAAAGTATAAAGTGAAATATATAAGATTGAGCTTTATTGTCTCTTATGCGTGGAGCCCCTAGTGCGGGGGTATATGGCTTCTAGGCCTGCATCAATGATGATTTTGCACCGAACTCGTCTATCCGTGTTCGTGGTCTTGAATGACCTATTTCGAAGTTTTTTGGCCGGTGAGGCCATTTTGCTGTGGGGCTGTCAAAGCGGCCGCACAGTCCTCCGCTTGGGGAGGCACACTTTAGTGCTTCCCCTTCAAAGAGATGATGCCTC
>NW_025255808.1:0-1877 GCF_018294505.1 Triticum aestivum
GGGTCCATTGGTTTCGGGCCCAATGCGTGGTAGTAGCTGAATCATGGATCACAAACACAGAACTCAGTTCCTGAGGACGGCTGCAATGAGACAACCCACCATGTACTCCTACATGGCCTCTCACCGCTACCTTTACCAAATCGTGTTCACACACTTAGCTCACACACAGTAGGACATGTTCACACGCCTCTGATTCATCCCTGATGAATCAGACCTGACTCAACTCTAAGCAGTAGCAGGCATGACAAACAAACATGAATGAGTAGGCACAACAGGGCTCAAACAACTCCTACTCATACTAGTGGGTTTCATCTATTTACTGTGGAATGACAGGTCATGCAAAGGATAAAGGGGTTCAGCTACCGCAGCAAGTAACAGATGAATCGTTGTTGTCCTAATGCAGTAAAAGAGAGCAGGAGCGAGAGAGTGGGATTGTATCGGAATGAACAAGGGGGTTTTGCTTGCCTGGCACTTCTGAAGATAACATTGAGTCTTCATCAGTGTCAACGATCACATCGTCGGTATCGCGTCTATCGAGAGGGGACAATTACCGGCAACACAGAAAGGAACACAATCAATGCAATGCACAATATGATGCATGCTCACGACATGGCAATATGAATGTGTTTTGAGCTAATGCAACTAGCAACAGATTAAATGAAGTTGGTTTGAATATAAAATTCAAATTCAAACTCCATATGTGATTAAATAAATGCCCTTTATATGATTTGTGCTAAACAGCAGCTATAAGTTGTTCTAACATGCATGAAAATGGTACAAATGGATTCCTTGAATTTTTCTGATAATTTTTCATATATAATTTGTTTAATTTGGAGTTACGGTTAATTTTCTATGATTTATAGAAGTTTCAGCTATTTTCTGAAATTATTAAATCATTTAAGATTTATTTTAATTCCAGAACAAATACTGCGTCAGCATGACGTATTGGTGACGGTAGCAGGTCAAAGGCGTCGACCAGGTCAAACCTGACTAGTGGGGTCCACTGGTCAGTGACCCAGTCAACTAACCAGGTTAGTTAGCCCTAACTAACTTAGTTAGCCGGGCGGGGCCTGCATGTCAGTGGCCTATCTAATTAGTTAGGTTAATTAGCGCTAACTAATCTAACACTAATCTAGCAGGCGCCTGGGCCCACACGTCAGGGGGTCAAACCCCGGGTCAAACCCGCCGGAGTTGACCCGCGGCTTGTCGCCGGCGACGCCAGCAACGGCGGAGGGCGTCGGAAACGCTGCTCCGGCCACGGTTTGATGCGCGGGTGGGTGCTACGAGTAGCTGGCGATGTGGCGCATCCAACGGTGGCGGTGTTTGGTGCTGGGGTGGCTGGAGTTAACGGCGGCGAGCTCTTTTGCGGCCGCCGGAGTTCGGCTATCGACGGGAACTATGCCACAGAGCACGGGAGGAGCAGCAGTTGGGTGATTTGAGCTCCTTCGGATGCGCTGAGCGCGTTGGCGGTCTCATAAGCAAGCGGTGACGGCTGTGGCCGCGACGGCGCCATGGCCGGCGGCGAGGGATTCTCGGGCAAGGTGGTGGGGCTAGCTAGAGAGGGAGGTGGGGCACGGGGAGAGGGGGAATCGGGTCGAGGGCTCACCGCGGAGCTGCAGGGAGGGTTAGTGGGCTCGGGGGCGCGCCGGAGTGGCCGAATCGACGGAGAAGATCCTCGGCGGCCGGCGAGGGGGAAAACATCGGGGGTGGTGTTCCAGGGCTCTTCTGGTCGTGTGAGACGACGAGGAGGACGAGGGAGGACCGGCGGAGCTCTGGGAGGCGTCGGGGAGACGAGACGGTGGTTGTGGCCGCGCGAGCGCTGGTCGGCGGCGACGGCCTCCATTCGGTCGCGTGAGGGAGAGAGAGCAGAGGGAAGG
>NW_025255809.1:0-1877 GCF_018294505.1 Triticum aestivum
AGAGGGAACAATGCATGTTTGATGAGGAATGGTAGATAGCTTCCTCTTACGGCCTTCATAATTTTTCTACGTGTAACATGCACTCATACAACTGCAATGTGAAAATTTGGAAAATTTCAGGGGTCATTTGAACTTTTGAAAACATTTAAGTGATTTTCTAGCCATTTAATGACCGTAATTCAAATTTGAACTACATCTACATGTAATGGCTAACCATAACAGTTTGAAACATCATATTTGTGTACTTATGTGCGAGTTAATTCCATGTGCAGTAAATTAGAAGGAATTTTCAAACATATTGGTCTCACGACATTGACAGATGCATGGGGTGCCATGGCATTTTAATTACAAAAAAATTAAAAAATGATCAGAAAAACATGAAACCTTGCTTGATGTAATGTCATGCCACCAAGATGATGTGGTCAAAAATTGGCCTGCTTGACGAAAATTTGGACACACACACACCCCTCACAAACCTGAGCAACTCACTAGAAGGCTCGTGGTTCTGATAGGGAACAACGCATGTTTGATGACGAACATGAGATAGCTTCCTCTTACGGCCTTCAAAAAATTTCTATGTGTAACATGCACTAATACAACTATCATGTTAAAAATTAGAAAATTTCTGGGGTCATTTGACCTTTTGAAGACATTTAAGTGATTTTCTAGCCATTTAATGACTGTAATTCAAATTTAAACTACATGTACATGCAACGTCTAACCGTAACAGTTTGATATATCATATTTGTGTACTTGTGTGCGAGTTAATTCCATGTGCAGTAAATTAGAAGGAATTTTTCGAACATATTGGTCTCACGGCATGGACACGTGCATGGAGTGCCATGGCATTTTAATTCCAAAAAATTTAAAAATGATCAGAAAAACATGAAACCTTGCTTGATGTAATGTCATGCCACCAAGATGATGTGGTAAAAAATTGGCCTGTTTGACGAAATTTTGGACACACACACCTCTCACAAACCAGAGCAACTCACTAGAAGGCTCGTGGTTCCCAGGGGGAACAATGCATGTTTGATGAGGAACGGTAGATAGCTTCCTCTTACGGCCTTCATAAATTTTCTACGTGTAACATGCACTCACACAACTGCAATGTGAAAATTTGGAAAATTTCAGGGGTCATTTGACCTTTTGAAAACATTAAGTGATTTTCTAGCCATTTAATGACCGTAATTCAAATTTGAACTACATCTACATGTAATTGCTAACCATGACAGTTTGAAAAATCATATTTGTGTACTTATGTGCGAGTTAATTCCATGTTCAGTAAATCAGAAGGAATTTTCGAACATATTGGTCTCACGGCATGGACACGTGCATGGAGTGCCATGGCATTTTAATTCCAAACAAAATTTAAAAAATGATCAGAAAAACATGAAACCTTTCTTGATGTAATGTCATGCCACCAAGATGATGTGGTAAAAAATTAGCCTATTTGACGAAATTTTGGACACACACACCTCTCACAAACCAGAGCAACTCACTAGAAGGCTCGTGGTTCCTAGAGGGAACAATGCATGTTTGATGAGGAACGGTAGATAGCTTCCTCTTACGGCCTTCAAAATTTTTCTACGTGTAACATGCACTCATACAACTGCAATGTGAAAATTTGGAAAATTTCAGGGGTCATTTGACCTTTTGAAAACATTTAAGTGATTTTCTAGCCATTTAATGACCGTAATTCAAATTTGAACTACATCTACATGCAATGGCTAACCATAACGGTTTGAAAAATCGTATTTGTTTACTTGTGTGCGAGTTAATTCCATGTGCAGTAAATTAGAAGGAATTTTGAAACATATTGGTCTCACGGCATGGACACATGCATGGAGTGCCATGGCATTTTAATTCCAAAGAAA
>NW_025255810.1:0-1877 GCF_018294505.1 Triticum aestivum
ACCCCGACACGGCACCCCGAGACCGACACGACACCCCGACCCCCGACACCTCCCGAAAAGGTGTTCTTTGGCCTTCGAGAAGCCGACGGGGTCATATATTTGTGAATTATTAGTTAGGTCATATATCTTTCGATTTTGTTATGAAAAACATCATATATAATTGTGTTGATCGGGTAGTTTTAAATGTGCAGTTGTTTCATCGCTGCGAGGTTTGGTGTTCGATGACCTCGCCGTGCGTTTGACGAGCTCTGCCCCTTCGTTCGTGGGTGAGCACAAATGACATGTCCTCCTCCCCCATTAATTATTTGATCTATTCCGATGAAACTTGATAGCTAGATATATATGTGTCTTGAATCATCAGTATGCGTAACCAATATGTGTCTCCCATTCGAAAGCGTCATAGTTATAAATATGAATGCATTTGCATATTTATAACCTTGATTCTTTCGAATTGTCCAACGCTATCCATGGACAGCCCGAGTATGTTTAGATTGGGTTCGTTTTCCCATATGCTTTGCTCCGGATCCGACGCATAAATTTCGTCAGTGCCTCCCCTGTTGTTCTCCGGGTACACATCCTCTCTGTTTATTGCAGAGACGTGTATCAGGAGAACAACGGGGAGGTGCTGCCGAAATTTTGCGTAGGATCCGGGGCATAGCATGGGAAAATGAACCCAATCTAAACATACTCGGGTGGGATTAGGACCTATCATTACCTATTAGAGTGTAGGTTGCATGGACGTAATAAAATTGACAAAGTAGATCAACTGATGAATACATACATGGTGAATTATATATATATATTTGTTGTGTGTCTAGTAGCTCTGAAAGTCAAGATGAGTGATCGTGCGTGGATGTACACCGGTCACACTGGTCAGAACAAATGGAGCACTGAATGGTTCACAAAAACCAAGGGGTTTGTGCGAGCCGCATTTGCAAATGGCTAGAGGAAAACCTGGTGCCCCTGTTTACGGTGCGGCAATTGGGAAAAGAGGACAGAGGCTGAAATGGGAAAACACCTGCAGAAGAGTGGTTTTACGCCCGATTATACGGTGTGGACATTTCATGGTAAGTCTGCCCAACGTGACCGAGCTGAGGTGGATCGTCGTCGCACCGACGAGCATGGTACCGGGATGGCAAACATGGTGCAAGACTTTGATGATGCTCGGGATTCGGACGAGGAGATGGAGGAATCTGCAAAGGCCTTCAATGAAATGTTGGAGTCTTCAAAACGTCCGCTCCATGAGCACACTGAGCTTTGTCAGTTGGATGCCATCTCATAAGTAATGGCTCTGAAGGCTCAGTTCAACTTGGGCAGAGAATGCTACGATGCAATGATGACAGTATTTGGACGCTTTCTACCCAAAGGCCATGTAATGCCTGCAAACCTGTACCAGTCGGACAAAATCCTCCGTGCACTGAAGATGCCCTATGATAAGATACATGCCTGTGAGAAAGGATGTGTCTTGTTTAGGCTTGACTATGCGGACTTGAACTATTGTCCCATTTGCAAGTCTTCCAGGTATGTTGTGGTAGACAATGGTATGGGTGAGAAGACACAGACCAAAATCCCCGTTAGTGTTCTTCGGTATATGCCAATCGTACCAAGACTTCAATGTCTTTTCATGGTCGAAGAGACGGCCAGACAGATGACATGGCACAAAACGGGCAAAAGAACCGAACTAGATGCAGATGGGAATCTGATGATTGTACACACATCGGATGGTGTTGCGTGGAAAAAGTTTGATGAATTACATGGTGACAAAGCGGCAGATCCGAGGCATCCTCGAGTCGGCATCAGCACGGATGGGTTCAGTGTGTTTGGTATGACGGCAGCCCAATACAGTTGTTGGCCCGTATTTGTCTTTCCACTCAATC
>NW_025255811.1:0-1876 GCF_018294505.1 Triticum aestivum
ATCAGGATCACGTGTTACTAATCAGTAGTACCTTATAAGTTTGATGGTTACAAGCCTAGTTCAGTTCTACTACCACATTATGTTGTTAGAATGGTTCCAGAACTTTGATGTGATGATGTTGAGTGTGTACGAAATCCTTTGTCAAATGTCTCAATATCCTTTTTGAGCATTTACAGCTGTTATGCTGCCGAAATTTTGCTAGAAATTCTAATGCCCTTGCATTATGATTGTGCTTTCAGATGACCACTCGCGACCTCAATCAAGTGGTTCGCCTGACTCGATGCCTAGATGTACCCGGCCATACTGCTAAGTTGGTCAGGGTAATGACTGAGGCTGGATACCGCTGGTATCCTGAGTACACGGTCGAAGAGCAATTCCGAGACTTCAATCAAAGCCAGTATCTCTGCACTGTCAGGATATTTCCATCTTATCCTGGATCCACCGAGCCTCTTCACTGTTCCTATGGACTCGGGGTTACTATCGAGATGGCTGTGTAGGATGCCGCCTACTCTATGATGACCATTATGCGAGTCAGATCTGGTTTATTTCGGGACTCTGACTTCCGGTATATGCCAGGATCACTTCCGGGAGCACAAGGGTATCTCCAGGCTATCTACGTTGACTCCACTCAGGAGGATTCACGGACTCGCACCACTGCTGAGATGCTCGAGGATAAGGACCGTGAAAATCGGGCCTTAAGGTTAGAGCTCTTCAATACCCGTGCTGACCACTGGGCCACTTTGACTCGGTTCGCACCGGCGGTGCAAGCTGGATATTCAGATATGCGCGATCTCTATCCTGTGAGATCTGCTCTGCCAGACGTGATGGTTTGGCGTGATGTAGGAGGCATCACCCCACCTTGCGGTCCCCGCAGGCCACCGTTTGTTGGTCCACGACCTCATCCTAGCCCCTATGGTCCACAAGCTCCGCGAGATCGTCTATTTCCGGATGAACATGTTGAACTTCCGGGCTATGGAGGTGACTTCTACGAGGACTACTACGGATCAGTCTGAGCTAGTAGTAGTATCACTAGTTCGCACTAGCTGTGTCGTCTATCGTCCTGCGTGACTCGTGGGATATGACCTAGTCTGTACTCCTTCCGGAGGGGTAGAAAAATAATGTATAGGAGCTTGGAATGCCTCCGATGAGATGTAATCCTCTTTTCACCGTAATAGTACTTGTTTGGTCTTGTACTAAACCCTGTATGGTGTGTATGACGATGGAATAAAAGAAGCAGTTTCTGTATCTACCATGTCATACGGATGATCATCTTGAATTCCGAGTTATTCCCTACATTATGTATCCTATGACGGAATTTTACCATCCTGACTAAATCATTGTCTTGATCACCTAGGATGGTCAACACGCGCGCTAACCCTGCTTCCCAAGAGCAGGCCGAAGGCAGTGAAGCCAGAAATGAACATCTGCCTCATCCTCCTTCACTAGCCGAGGTGATGATGGAAGCTGAGAGAAACAAGCGGGAGACAAACCGTTTGTTGGAGCGTATTGAACAGAATACAGCACACCATCAGAGGGCTAACGTGGTGTCACTCAGTGATTTTATCAAATTGCATCCACCCACGTTCCACCACTCCGTCGAGCCTCTCGACGCTGATGACTGGCTTCGCAGTATCTCTCACAAACTGCGTTCCGCGCTAGTAGCGGAGGCTGACAAGGTCACCTTTGCTGCATATCATCTTGAAGGCCCCGCCAGTCTATGGTGGGAGAATTATGGAGCTATGCGCCCAGCGGGCCATGTCACCACTTGGGCTGAGTTCAGCGAGGCTTTCCGTGAACATCACATTCCGGAGGGTCTCATGGACCGTAAGCGTGAAGAATTTTGCAATTTCACCCAAGGCCGACTTTCTGTGGATGC
>NW_025255812.1:0-1876 GCF_018294505.1 Triticum aestivum
TTTTCTTGCTCAACGGTATTGTGGGATGAAGCGGCCCGGACCAACCTTACACGTACGCTTACGTGAGACCGGTTCCACCGACTGACATGCACAAGTTGCATAAGGTGGCTGGCGGGTGTCTGTCTCTCCCACCTTAGTTGGAGCGGAATCGATGAACAGGGCCCTTATGAAGGGTAAATAGAAGTTGACAAAATCACGTTGTGGTGATTCGTAGGTAAGAAAACGTTCTTGCTAGAACCCAATTGCAGCCACGTAAAAGATGCAACAACAATTAGAGGACGTCTAACTTGTTTTTGCAGCGATTGATCATGTGATGTGATATGGCCAGAAGTTGTGATGAATGATGAATTGTGATGTATGAGATCATGTTCTTTGTAATAGGATTCACGACTTGCATGTCGATGAGTATGACAACCGGCAGGAGCCATAGGAGTTGTCATTATTTTTGTATGACCTGCGTGTCATTGAATTACGTCATGTAAACTACTTTACTTTATTGCTAAACGTTAGTCATAGAAGTAGAAGTAGTCGTTGGCGTGACAACTTCATGAAGACACGATGATGGAGATCATGATGATGGAGATCATGGTGTCAAGCCGGTGACAAGATGATCATGGAGCCCCGAAGATGAAGATCAATGGAGCTATATGATATTGGCCATATCATGTCACAACTATATAATTGCATGTGATGTTTATTATGTATTATGCATCTTGTTTACTTAGGACGACGGTAGTAAATAAGATGATCCCTTATAAAATTTCAAGAAGTGTTCTCCCCTAACTGTGCACCGTTGCTACAGTTCGTCGTTTCTAAGCACCACGTGATGATCGGGTGTGATGGATTCTTACGTTCACATACAGCGGGTGTAAGACAGTTTTACACAGCGAAAACACTTAGGGTTAACTTGACGAGCCTAGCATGTACAGACATGGCCTCGGAACACGGAGACCGAAAGGTCGAACACGAGTCGTATGGAAGATACGATCAACATGAAAATGTTCACCGACGATGACTAGTCCGTCTCACGTGATGATCGGACACGGGCTGGTCGACTCGGATCGTGTAACACTTAGATGACTAAAGGGATGTCTAATCTAAGTGGGAGTTCATAATTTGATTAGAACTTTATTATCATGAACATAGTCTAAAACCTTTGCAAATATGTCTTGTAGATCAATGGCCAACGCTAATGTCAACATGAACTTCAACGCGTTCCTAGAGAAAACCAAGCTGAAAGATGATGGCAGCAACTATACGGACTGGGTCCGGAACCTGAGGATCATCCTCATAGCTGCCAGAAAACAATATGTCCTAGAAGGACCGCTAGGTGACGCTCCCGTCCCAGAGAACCAAGACATTATGAATGCTTGGCAAACTCGCGCTGATGATTACTCCCTCGTTCAGTGCGGCATGCTTTACAGCTTAGAACTGGGGCTCCAAAAGCGTTTTGAGCATCACGGAGCATATGAGATGTTCGAAGAGCTGAAACTAGTTTTTCAAGCTCATGCCCGGGTCGAGAGATATGATGTCTCCGACAAGTTCTACAGTTGTAAGATGGAGGAAAACAGTTCTGTCAGTGAGCACATCCTGAAGATGTCTGGGTTGCACAACCGTATGACCCAGCTAAACATTAACCTCCCAGATGAGGCGGTCATTGACAGAATCCTCCAGTCGCTCCCACCAAGCTACAAGAGCTTTGTGATGAACTACAACATGCAAGGAATGGAAAAGACCATTCCTGAATTGTTCTCGATGCTGAAGTCAGCAGAGGCTGAAATCAAGAAAGAACATCAAGTGTTGATGGTCAATAAGACCACTAAGTTCAAGAAGGGCAAGGGTAAGAAGAACTTCAAGAAGGACGGCAAAGATGTTG
>NW_025255813.1:0-1876 GCF_018294505.1 Triticum aestivum
AGGTTATACTTGACGAGCCTAGCATATACAGATATGGCCTCGGAACACGGGGACCGAAAGGTCGAGCGTGAATCATATAGTAGATATGATCAACATAGAGATGTTCACCATTGAAACTACTCCATCTCACGTGATGATCGGACATGGTTTAGTTGATTTGGATCACGTAATCACTTAGATGACTAGAGAGATGTCTGTCTAAGTGGGAGTTCTTTAGTAATATGATTAATTGAACTTAAATTTATCATGAACTTAGTACCTGATAGTATTTTGCTTGCCTATGTTTGTTTGTAGATAGATGGCTCGTCCTGTTGTTCCGTTGAATTTTAATGCGTTCCTTGAGAAAACAAAATTGAAAGATGATGGTAGCAATTACACGGACTGGGTCCGTAACCTGAGGATTATCCTCATTGCTGCACAGAAGAGTTACGTCCTGGAAGCACCGCTGGATGCCAGGCCTGCTGCTGATGCAACTGACGACGTTAAGAACGTCTGGCAGAGCAAAGCTGATGACTACTCTATAGTTCAGTGTGCCATGCTTTACGGCTTAGAACCGGGTCTTCAACGACGTTTTGAACGTCATGGGGCATATGAGATGTTCCAGGAGTTGAAGTTAATATTTCAAGCAAATGCCCGGATTGAGAGATATGAAGTCTCCAATGAGTTCTACAGCTGCAAGATGGAGGAGAACAGTTCTGTCAGTGAGCATATACTCAAAATGTCTGGGTATAATAATCACTTGATTCAACTGGGAGTTAATCTTCCGGATGATAGCGTCATTGACAGAATTCTCTAATCACTGCCACCAAGCTACAAGAGCTTTGTGATGAACTATAATATGCAAGGGATGAACAAGACTATTCCCAAGCTCTTCGCGATGCTGAAAGCCACGGAGGTAGAAATCAAAAAGGAGCATCAAGTGTTGATGGTCAACAAGACCACTGGTTTCAAGAAAAGGGGCAAAGGGAAGAAGAAGGGGAACTTCAAAAGGAACGGCAAACAAGTTGCTGCTCAAGTGAAGAAACCCAAGTCTGGACCTAAGCCTGAAACTGAGTGCTTCTACTGCAAGCAGACTGGACACTGGAAGCGGAACTGCCCCAAGTATTTGGCGGATAAGAAGGATGGCAAAGTGAACAAAGGTATATGTGATATACATGTTATTGATGTGTACCTTACTAATGCTCGCAGTAGCACCTGGGTATTTGATACTGGTTCTGTTGCTAACATTTGCAACTCGAAACAGGGACTACGGATTAAGCGAAGATTAGCTAAGGACGAGGAGACGATGCGCGTGGGAAATGATTCCAAAGTCGATGTGATCGCGGTCGGCACACTACCTCTACATCTACCATCGGGATTAGTTTTAGACCTGAATAATTGTTATTTGGTCCCTGCGTTGAGCATGAACATTATATCTGGATCTTGTTTGATGCGAGACGGTTATTCATTTAAATCAGAGAATAATGGTTGTTCTATTTATATGAGTAATATCTTTTATGGTCATGCACCCTTGAAGAGTGGTCTATTTTTATTAAATCTCGATAGTAGTGATACACATATTCATAATGTTGAAGCCAAAAGATGCAGAGTTGATAATGATAGTGCAACATATTTGTGGCACTGCCGTTTAGGTCATATCGGTGTAAAACGCATGAAGAAACTCCATACTGATGGACTTCTGGAATCACTTGATTATGAATCACTTGGTACTTGCGAACCGTGCCTCATGGGCAAGATGACCAAAACACCGTTCTCCGGATCTATGGAGAGAGCAACAGATTTGTTGGAAATCATACATACAGATGTATGTGGTCCGATGAATGTTGAGGCTCGTGGCGGATATCGTTATTTCCTCACCTTCACAGATGATTTGAGC
>NW_025255814.1:0-1876 GCF_018294505.1 Triticum aestivum
CACTTTCCAACCCAATTGGAATCACCTTCAAATTCGTCCGGAGCGTTGAGTTGTGGACGAAACAATCTGATGCTGCAGCAGAATCCGAGTCAAACTACAAGTCCAAAGGTGTTACATCACCTCCACTTGGGCCCATTGGCCTTGTACGACCTAGATTTAGTTTTAGGCTGCCTTGGGACGTCCTCCCACCTCCTTGGCCGCCACCCCTTGCTCCTATATAAGTAGATCCATCTAGTAGCTTTTCCTTGGGATTTGTTTAGTTAAAAGTTAGCCATTGCAACTTCGTGTACTTCGTTTGTGTCCAACGACCAGACCAAGACCGCTTACGGATCCCCACCTTTATCAATACTTCATATATACTCGCAATATTCAGATTGCTTTTATCATATTCTTGCTTGTTCTTCGATTGCTTGCAGGAATAGACCTTCGTGGTCAGGTTGATTGTGCTCCGGCGTGATCAATAACCTCTTGGAGTTGGTTTAGCGATTGCTAAGGCGCAACGTCGTGCACGTTTGTAGTCGGATCGTCAAAGTCGTCTCCACCAAATCGATAGTTATCATCTCATCGAAAGATCGGGACACCCCGCCTCTATCATGAACACAATAGTATGGGCATAATGTGACAAGTGGTAAGTAGCCCATAGCTGTGTGAGAGCCAAGTAGAAGAGATGCGCATAGTCCTTGCGCGAAGGGAACGGTGGTAAGGATAGTCGACGGGATCCCAAGTCATCGTTGCTCTCAAGAGCTCTTTTCGTCAACTCTTGGGATTGAGAGGTTGACGAGTATACATGAGTACCTACAGAAAACAAAGGCAAAGGAAAAATTGTGTGTGCATGGTATATGTACACATCATCCATCATGATGTGCACGTGCGTGTGTTTGTTAGCACAAAATATCCAACGCTCAAATAAATGAGATGCGTGATATAGAAACATGTCATCCATCATGAGAGGTTTGTTATTATGTATATCATAATGGAGACTCAAATTGTGTAATGCATCATGAGAAATATCTAGAGCATTGTTATTCATGGAATGCATATGGTGCACGCAATTATGTGAATCATGCAAAGTATGGTATGCATCAAAATCTCCTAATATGTTTGAGGAAACTATGGGGGTCTCCTCATGAGCATGAGTAGAAACATCACGTGGAGAATATTGAGAACATCCAAAACAATGCATATTTGGAACAATGTGATCATGGCGTGACATATTGGATGAATTGCGCAAATCATGTAAAGGAAGCATGGCAATATCATCACATGAAAAACAAAAGCCAATGACCATTATATCGTCATCTATGCCATAAGTGCAAATAGGATTTATTTTAATGGGGCTTGCATAGTTACTATGTTGAGAATGTAATGATGAAATATGGGAGATCTCACTCATAGCATATGACAAGTTCAATGGGTTGTCAAACATGATGTGACCAAAAGAATTTTCACATGATATCCTATGGAGCATAGCATCACAACTAGGCAACTCAACATGCTCATCATCATATTCATCATAAATACGTAAGTCAAGGCATGAAGGAGTTTCACTAGCATGAAGCATGGCAATAGGTGTGTCAACATCATGGTAGCAATCGTTGTCAAGGGTGTCCACTAGTGGGACAAGAGAAGCACCATCACCTATGTTACCTTTGGAGCAACGCTCATGTGTTGTAGGTGAGGTGTCGAGGATCCACTCGTTGTCATCTTCATCTTGATGGAACCATGTGGGGGGTGTATCATCGTTCACCATGGCCATCGGTTTCTCCATTGAAGGGATGGACTCGTCGAGGATAGGCGTGTCGTCATGTAGAGGACCTAGCACCAAAGAAGAAAACACACTAGGAGTAGAGGTTAAGTCGTTAGAAATCATAGTGGC
>NW_025255815.1:0-1876 GCF_018294505.1 Triticum aestivum
TGTGCTCGTCCATACTGATTTGGAAGGGGGCGTAGTTGTTGTTGTTGCAGAGGTGCGACAGGTGCAGCCGGTGGTGGAAGACGCGCAAGCAGTTCATTAAATCTGTTATCGAGCTTTGTTTCGAACGTCTTCTCAAGGCCAGTGATCTTCTCCATGGCCTCTTCAAAATTGTTCAGCACATCTTGTACCTGTTCAGTCATCATTTGCTGAAACTTATCATGAAGCTCCTTGTTCGATAAGTTCTCCCAGTCAATCTCGTCGGCTTGTGATCCTGGCATGGTTAGCAGCAATAGAAACACACAAGAATATGATCCTACAGACTACTAAGAAGTGGTGGTGGTGTATCACAAATCCGTCAAGCAAATCTCAAATTCTTACCAGTTCTTACCCAGCAGCAGGCGGTGATCGGCAACCGTTGTAGTCAAAAACTCTCAAAGCTTGGATAGAGCGATTACCAGGGAGAGTCGAACACACGACGTAGATGAATGTGGAGCTGGGAAGGCTTATAGTATGGTAGCAAAAAGGGTCAGCAATAATCAATTCAGAGATGCAAAGTTGAATAAACGCTCAACGACGGTACTGTGCTGGTCCTAGGCTAGACTGTGCTAGAGACGCGAGCCTAGAACACCAACAAAATCACGGCGCGGCACGTAAACAAGGGAAAAGCACACTCTGAAATTTTTCTTTTCGCTCTCTTTTTTTTTGCGCTCTTTTTTTTGTGCTGCTTTTTTTTTGCGAAAAAGCACTATAATGGCGAGTGTCTCAAAACTCTTCCTAGGTCAAACTGACAGGATGGGCACGAAATTTTTTTTTTGTTCGAATTTTTTTTTTCGACTGCCCGGACCCAAAAACTGGAAACGGGTCAAAAAAAACTTCCTATAATGGCACCTGTCTCAAAACACTCAGAAACACCTAAAAATAGGATAGCCAGAAAATTTTTCGAAAAATGCGTTTTCGAAAAATTTTGGGCCTAAACGGAGCGTGGCTACCCGACTTTTTTTTTTCCGAAACCTACTCCGGCAAGGAAACACGAATCGGAATCTAGATTGATCCCGAAAACAAACCTAATAAGCAAGGAACTCGGATTGGTGGTGGATATATGGTGGTGGTATATGGCAGCGGTGGTGGTAGCGGTGGTAGTATATGGATATGGATCGGTGGTGGTATATGGGCACGGATTGGTGGTGGTATATGGATACGAATTCGGAGCGGTGGTGGTAGATGGCAGGGGCGATGATGATGGTGCGGCGGCGGCGTGACAACTTATGACCAGAACTCGAAACTCTAAAAGACTAGACTCTAAGACCTGATAGAGGCGAGGGTCCCGATCTTTCGATGAGATGATGGATATCGCTTTGGTGGAAGTCGACTTTGACGATCCGACTACGAACGTGCGAGGACGTCGCGCCTTAGCAATCGCTAAACCAACTCCGAGAGGTTATTGACCACGCCAGAGCACAATCAACCTGACCACGAGGGTCTGTTTCCTGCGAGCAAACGAAGAACAAGCAAGAAACTAAGATTGCAATCTGGATATTGCGAATATAAGATGAAAGCTTTATTGATCAAGGTGGGGTTCTGTGACGCCTTTGTCTGGTCGTTGAACACAAACGAAGTACGCGAAGTTGCAGCTATGGCGAACTTTTAATCTAAACAAAACCCAAAGTCTAAACGATGCCCTAAGGGCTGTATATATGGAGGAAGAGGGGGGGAATTTCGTGGCCCTTGGTGGAGGGATCCGAAATCAACCCTATCTCTTGTTTCCCCACACATACGGACTCTAAAAATAGCCTATACTTATGTATTTCGAAATTACATGGGCCTGGCCCAATAATAAGGTGACGCAGCACCTAAAATAGCCTCGGGACGAAATTTA
>NW_025255816.1:0-1876 GCF_018294505.1 Triticum aestivum
AAGTAAATATTCTCAACATCTACTCGAATCATCTGTGAAGTAAGAACATAACGATATTCACTGCATGCCTCAGCATTTATTGGACTGCACACATCAAAATGTGTTACTTCCAACAAGTTGCTATCTTGTTCCATCTTATTGAAACCGAGGCTTTTCAGTCATCTTGCCCATGTGGTATGATTTGCATATCTCAAGTGATTCAAAATCAAGTGAGTCCGAACGATCCATTTGCATGGAGTTTCTTCATGCATACACACCAATAGACATGGTTCGCATGTCTCAAACTTTTCAAAACGAGTGAGTCCAAAGATCCATCAACATGGAGCTTCTTCATGCGTTTTATACCATTATGACTTACATGGCAGTGCCACAAGTAAGTGGTACTATCATTACTATCTTATATCTTTTGGCATGAAAATGTGTATCACTACGACCGAGATTCAATAAACCATTCCTTTAGGTTTAATACTAATCTTGATGGTAGAGGGAGCGTGCGATGTTTGATCACATCAAACTTGGAAACACTTCCAACACATATCGTCAGCTCACCTTTAGCTAGTTTCCTTTTATGCCGTAGCTTTTATTTCGAGTTACTAACACTTAGCAACCGAACCGGTATCTTATACCCTGGTGCTACTAGGAGTACTAGTAAAGTACACATTAACATAATGTATATCCAATATACTTCTATCGACCTTGCCAGCCTTCTCATCTACCAAGTATCTAGGGTAATGCTGCTCCAGTGGTTGTTCCCCTTATTACAGAAGCACTTAGTCTCGGGTTTGGGTTCAACCTTGGGTTTCTTCACTTGAGCAGCAGCTGAATTGCCGTTTCATGAAGTATACCTTTGTTCCCTTGCCCTTCTGGAAACTAGTGGTTTCACCAACCATCAACAATTGATGCTCCTTCTTGATTTCTACTTTCGCGGTGTCAAACATCGTGAATACCTCAAGGATTATCTTATTTATCCCTGATATGTTATAGTTCATCACGAAGCTCTAGCAGCTCGGTGGCAATGACTTTGGGAAAACATCACTATCTCATCTGGAAGATCAACTCCCACTCGATTCAAGTGATTGTTGCACTCAGACAATCTGAGCACAAGCTCAACGATTGAGCTTTTCTCCCTTAGTTTGCAGGCTAAGAAAATCGTCGGAGGTCTCATACCTCTTGACGTGGGCACGAGCCTGAAATCCTAATTTCAGCCCTCGAAACATCTCATATGTTCCACGATGTTTCGAAAACGTCTTTGGTGCCTCTACTTAAACCATTTAACTGAACTATCACGTAGTTATCAAAACGTGTATGTTCGATGTTCGAAACATCCACAAACGACGTTTGGGGTTCAGCACACTGAGCAGTGCATTAAGGACATAAGCGTTCTAGTGTCCGCATAATCGCTACTGTCAACTTTCAACTATATTTTCTCTAGGAACATATCTAAAACAGTAGAACTAAAGCGCGAGCTACGACATAATTTGTAAAAGGTCTTTTGACTATGTTCAGGATAATTAAGTTCATCTTATGAACTCCCACTCAGATAGACATCCCTCTAGTCATCTAAGTGATTACATGATCCGAGTCAACTAGCCCGTGTCCGATCATCACGTGAGACGGACTAGTTAACGTCGGTGAACATCTTCATGTTGATCGTATCTACTATACGACTCATGCTCGACCTTTCGGTCTCCGTGTTCCGAGGCCATGTCTGCACATGCTAGGCTCGTCAAGTTAACCCTAAGTGTTTTCGCTGTGTAAAACTGTCTTACACCCGTTGTATGTGAACGTAAGAATCCATCACACCCGATCATCACGTGGTGCTTAGAAGCGACGAACTGTAGCAACGGTGCACAGTTAGGGGAGAACACTTCTTGAA
>NW_025255817.1:0-1876 GCF_018294505.1 Triticum aestivum
TTGTGACTCCTTGAACTAGTGCAAGATGTGGAAGTTGTTTGCACTTGTCCTTGCAAAAATAAATATGAGTGAAATATGTTGGCGGAGTCACCCCCATGAACTCTCTAGTTCTTCTTCTTCGGGATCCACATCATCTCGATGGGAATCCTTGGGGTTGTAGATGTACTTGATGAAGTAGAACTTGATGTAGACTTGGGAACCCACTTGACAAAGGCCTTTGGAGCTTCTTCAAATGCATTAATCTCTTCTTGAAGCTTGTCCTTGCCTTTTAGCTTGTGGTCTTGTGGTGGAAGATCATCTTGAGCTTGTGTCCCCTCGAAGGAAGTAGGATCATACTTCTCTTGTTGAGGAACAAACTTTGTCTTGGGGTATTGATCTTCTTCCCACTCAACTCCATTGGCATTGAACTTTCGTTCAAAACCAACACCTTGATTCTTCCGGTGCCTTCCTTGCTTGCGTACCATTTCATCAAATTATTTACTTCTGGCAATGCTCTTGTAAACACCTTTCTCTATAATTCCCTTCAATAAGCTATTTTCTTGCTCAAGTGTAACTTGGCTAAGAGAATCATTAGTGGAATCAAGAGAACTACTAGAAGCAACAATATTGGATTTAACATGATTATTGTTACTACTAGAAGAAGAATCTTTCTTACTCTTATTGCTAGATTTTACTTGTGGCATGTAAGTAGACAAGAGGAAACGCTTGGTGTCGGTGTACTAGAGTAGGGGTACCCTAGTATCCTGAACTTGTGCACGGGCAGTTGCAGCACCCCGCGGCAAGGCTTGCCGGGTGACCGCCAAGGTCCTCCATGGTTCCTTTGGAGCCATTCAAGAACAAAGTATTCAAGCCGAGGAGACAAGGCCCCGGCAAGAGGAGCTTGCTGTGAAGGCCAACGAAGGCATCTCAAGGAACTTGCCGCGACGCGCCACGCGTCCCGGCGAGGCCCGGTGAGCGACAAGCTTCCGGACGCGACAAGACAACGACCACGGCAAGGCGCTTGCCGCGGCAAGCTAACACTTTGTACCCGTGCTCCAGCACATCCACCAACGTGTCGCCCTGGGGCCTTTCCAGGCGCGCGTGGCAAGAGGCTGGGCAGCCAGCGGTGCGCGGTGGCAAGCGGCGCTGACAAGATTGACATCATGGTGAGCGGTGGCATCCCTGACGGTCCCTTTCTGCACTATTTGGGCACCATAGACGGGCATTTAATGCCTTTGTCCCCTGCCGTCAGGGTTAGGTATGATACACTGTACAGGTAGTTGTACCAACCGCAATTCCTTTTCCATTTTTACCCTTGTCTACGTTGCCACCTGTCGGTGACCCCTTTAGCATATAAAAGGAGGCCCATGCGCAACGTAGAGAGGGGCTTCGAAGGCAGAAAAACACTCACGCTCGGTCTCGTTAGTAGCTAGTGTGTACTGTAGGACTCAGCGCCCCCGAGCAAGAACTCAATACACTCAGACATGCAGCAGTAGGAGTGTTATCTCTCCGGAGAGCTCCGAAGCTGGGTAAACCGCTCGTGTGCTTCGCCTCGATCCGCTCTTCGTGCGATCTCCGCCCCCCGCCGAACCGAAAGGGGCCCGGTCCGCCGGCCCCATAGGTGTTCGTGGATCAGCCTCCCCGACATCTTTGGCGCGCCAGGTAGGGGGCGTTGATGTTGTGTGAACCTGATCCGGCGTTCACAGGAGCTAGATCTTCATATTCTTCATCGACATGCCACCGAAGAAGAAGGCTTCGGCAGCAGATGTTCCGTCCACGTCAATCCCACCACCACCGGAGAAAACGGGTGGTGGGGTAGACGCCGGCGGATGAACGAGCATCAACGAGGGAGCTCACGGTGCTGTCAGGTCCAAGGACAAGGCTGCGCAGACCTCGG
>NW_025255818.1:0-1876 GCF_018294505.1 Triticum aestivum
GGGGGGGCGCACCTAGGGTGGGCCTTAGGGCCCATCTGGACCTAGGGTTTGCCCCCTCCCACTCTCCCTTGCACCTTGGGCCTTGGTGGGGGGTGCACCAGCCCACCTGGGGCTGGTCCCCTCCCACACTTGGCCCATGCTGCCTTCCGGGGCCGGTGGCCCCACTTGGTGGACCCCCGAGACCCTCCCAGTGGTCCCGGTACATTACCGATAGCACCCGAAACTTTTCCAGTGACCAAAACAGGACTTCCGATATATAAATCTTTACCTCCGGACCATTCTGGAACTCCTCGTGACGTCTTGGATCTCATACGGGACTCCGAACAACATTCTGTAACCACGTATATCTATTCCCTATACCCCTAGCGTCATCGAACCTTAAGTGTGTAGACCCTACGGGTTTGGGAGACACGTAGACATGACCGAGACAACTCTCCGGCCAATAACCAACAACGGGATCTGGATACCCATGTTGGCTCCCACATGTTCCACGATGATCTCATCGGATGAACCGTGATGTCGAGGATTCAATCAATCCCGTATTCAATTCCCTTTGTTTACCGGTATTGTACTTGCCCGAGATTCAATCGTCGGTATCCCGATACCTTGTTCAATCTCGTTACCGGCAAGTCTCTTTACTCATTCCGTAACACATCATCCCGTGATCAACCCCTTGGTCACATTGTGCACATTACAATGATGTTCTACTGAGTGGGCCCAGAGATACGTCTCCGTCACACGGAGTGACAAATCCCAGTCTCGATTCGTGCCAACCCAACAGACACTTTCGGAGATACCCGTAGTGCACCTTTATAGCCACCCAGTTACGTTGTGACGTTTGGTACACCCAAAGCATTCCTACGGTATCCGGGAGTTGCACAATCTCATGGTCTAAGGAAATGATACTTGACATTAGAAAAGCTTTAGCATATGAACTACACGATCTTTGTGCTAGGCTTAGGATTGGGTCTTGTCCATCACATCATTCTCCTAATGATGTGATCCCGTTATCAACGACATCCAATGTCCATGGTCAGGAAACCGTAACCATCTATTGATCAACGAGCTAGTCAACTAGAGGCTCACTAGGGACATAGTGTTGTCTATGTATCCACACATGTATCTGAGTTTCCTGTCAATACAATTATAGCATGGATAATAAACGATTATCATGAACAAGGAAATATAGTAATAATAACTAATTTATTATTGCCTCTAGGGCATATTTCCAACAGTCTCCCACTTGCACTAGAGTCAATAATCTAGTTCACATCGCCATGTGATTAACACTCACAGGTCACATCGCCATGTGGCCAACATCCAAAGAGTTTACTAGTGTCACTAAACTAGTTCACATCATCATGTGATTAAGACTCAATGAGTTCTGGGGTTTGATCATGTTTTGCTTGTGAGAGAGGTTTTAGTCGACGGGTCTGCAACATTCAGATCCGTATGTAGTTCGCAAATCTCTAGGTCATATTGTAAATGCTGCTTCCATGCTCCACTTGGAGCTATTCCAAATGGTTGCTCCACTATACGTATCCGGTTTCTCTACTCAGAGCTATCTGGATAGGTGTTAAGCTTGCATCGACGCAACTCTTTACGTCGAACTCTTTATCACCTCCATAACCGAGAAACATATCCTTATTCCTCTAAGGATAATTTTGACCGCTATCTGGTGATCCACTCCTTGATCACCTTTGTACCCTCTTGCCAGACATGTGGCAAGGCACACATCAGGTGCGGTACTCAGCATAGCATACTGTAGAGCCTACGTCTAAAGCATAGGGGACGACCTTCGTCCTTTCTCTTCCTTCTGCCGTGGTCGAGCTTTAAGTCTTAACTTCATACCTTACAACTCAGGAAAGAACTCCTT
>NW_025255819.1:0-1876 GCF_018294505.1 Triticum aestivum
CACAAAAAAAATTAGGGTTAGTTCATCATATCCGAACCAATCTGAGCCTTTGCATAATCTTTTTAGGGTTTTGCTTTGTTGAATTTGCAGTTGCATCGTCGGTCTAGTTGCTGGTCTTAGAGTCTAGTCTTTTAGAGTTTCGAGTTCTGGTCATAAGTTGTCACGCCGCCGCCGCACCATCATCATCGCCCCTGCCATCTACCACCACCGCTCCGAATTCGTATCCATATACCACCACCAATCCGTGCCCATATACCACCACCGATCCATATCCATATACTACCACCGCTACCACCACCGCTGCCATATACCACCACCATATATCCACCACCAATCCGAGTTCCTTGCTTATTAGGTTTATTTTCGGGATCCATCTAGATTCCGATTCGTGTTTCCTTGCCGGAGTAGGTTTCGGAAAAAAAAAGAGTCGGGTAGCCACGCTCCGTTTAGGCCCAAAATTTTTTGAAAACGCATTTTTCGAAAAATTTTCTGGCTATCCTATTTTTAGGTGTTTCTGAGTGTTTTGAGACAGGTGCCATTATAGGAAGTTTTTTTTGAACCGTTTCCAGTTTTTGGGTCCGGGCAGTCAAAAAAAAAATTGGTCGAAAAATTTCGTGCCCATCCTGTCAGTTTGAGCTAGGAAGAGTTTTGAGATACTTGCCATTATAGTGATTTTTCGCAAAAAAAAAGCAGCGCAAAAAAAAGAGCGCAAAAAAAAGAGCGAAAAAAAAAAATTCAGAGTGTGCTTTTCCCTTGTTTACGTGCCGCGCCGTGATTTTGTTGGTGTTCTAGGCTCGCGTCTCTAGCACAGTCTAGCCTAGGACCAGCACAGTACCGTCGTTGAGCGTTTATTCAACTTTGCATTCTCTGAATTGATTATTGCTGACCCTTTTTGCTACCATAGTATAAGCCTTCCCAGCTCCACATACATCTACGTCGTGCGTTTGACTCTCCCTGGTAATCGCTCTATCCAAGCTTTGAGAGTTGTGACTACAACGGTTGCCGATCACCACCTGTTGCTGGGTAAGAACTGGTAAGAATTTGAGTTTTGCTTGACGGATTTGTGACACCCACCACCACCACTTGTTCGTAGTCTGTAGGATCATATTCTTGTGTGTTTCTATTGCTGCTAACCATGCCAGGATCACAAGCCGACGAGATTGACTGGGAGAATTTATCGAACAAGGAGCTTCATGATAAGTTTCAGCAAATGATGACTGAACAGGTGCAAGATGTGCTGAACAATTTTGAAGAGGCCATGGAGAACATCACTGGCCTTGAGAAGACGTTCGAAACAAAGCTCGATAACAGATTTAATGAATTGCTCGCGCGTCTTCCACCACCACCACCACCCGCTGCACCTAACGCACCTCTCCAACAACAACAACAACGACTACCTCCACGTCGCGAAATAGACCTTCGCCGAGCGAGTCGTGTTCCTCTTGTGTTTGGCCAAACTGTTGGTGCTGCTGTTGATACTTCTGTGGCTCCTGCTACTGCTGTTGCTGGTACCCAGGAGGATGATGAGTATGCGGGCGATTATGAGGATGAGGTTGATCAAAATCAGATCTACGAGCAGCCACCAGCACCACCACCAGCAGGTCGACCTCAGGTATATATTCGTAATGGTAGGCCTGCACCACCACCTCAGGTACGAGATGATGTCCATATTCCTAAACTGAAATTGAATATTCCACCATTTGAGGGTAGATATGTTCCTGATATATATCTTACTTGGGAGTTAGAAACTGAACAACGATTTACATGTTTACAATATCCTGAGGAGAGACGAGTTGCTGCTGCTGTTTGTGCTTTCACTAGTTTTGCATGTGTATGGTGGTCTGAACATTGTAGATTATATCCTATTCCAACTACT
>NW_025255820.1:0-1876 GCF_018294505.1 Triticum aestivum
ATTCGCTTGCATGGTGTGCCAAATACTATTGTTTCAGATCGTGATACTAAATTTCTTAGCCACTTTTGGAGATGTTTATGGGCTAAGTTGGGGACTAAACTGCTTTTTAGTACTACTTGTCACCCCCAAACTGATGGACAAACTGAAGTAGTCAATAGAACGTTGTCTACTATGCTTAGGGCTGTTTTGAAGAATAATAAGAAAATGTGGGAGGAATGCTTGCCTCATATTGAATTTGCTTATAATCGTTCATTGCATTCTACTACTAAGATGTGCCCTTTTGAAGTTGTGTATGGTTTCCTACCTCGTGCACCTATTGATTTGTTGCCTCTTCCATCTTCGGAGAAGGTTAATTTTGATGCTAAACAACGTGCTGAATTGATTTTAAAAATGCATGAGTTAACTAAGGAAAACATTGAGCGTATGAATGCTAAATATAAACTTGCTGGAGATAAGGGTAGAAAACATGTTGTGTTTGCACCTGGAGATCTTCTTTGGTTACATTTGCGTAAGGATAGATTTCCTGATTTGCGCAAATCAAAGCTAATGGCACGTGCTGATGGTCCCTTTAAGGTGTTAGAGAAAATAAATGATAATGCATATAAACTGATAGAGGCGGAGGTGTCCCGTCTTTCGATGAGATGGTGGATTTCGCTTTGGTGGAAGTCGACTTTGACGATCCGACTACGAACGTGCGAGGACGTCGCGCCTTAGCAATCGCTAAACCAACTCCGAGAGGTTATTGACCACGCCGGAGCACGATCAACCTGACCACGAGGGTCTGTTTCCTGCGAGCAAATGAAGAACAAGCAAGAAACTAAGATTGCAATCTGGATATTGCGAATGTAAGATGAAAGCTTTATTGATCAAGGTGGGGTTCTGTGACGCCTTTGTCTGGTCGTTGAACACAAACGAAGTACGCGAAGTTGCAGCTATGGCGAACTTTTAATCTAAACAAAACCCAAAGTCTAAACGATGCCCTAAGGGCTGTATATATGGAGGAAGAGGGGGGAATTTCGTGGCCCTTGGTGGAGGGGTCCGAAATCAACCCTATCTCTTGTTTCCCCACACATACGGACTCTAAAAATAGCCTATACTTATGTATTTCGAAATTACATGGGCCTGGCCCAGTAATAAGGTGACGCAGCACCTAAAATAGCCTCGGGACGAAATTTATAAAGTGGCATCTTGTATATTTCGTCCAAGGCTTCATGCACCCATTATGGTGGCTTCAAAGTCCTGAAATCATCACTTGTAACTCCGTTCTTGTTCCCCTTGCGCATGCCATCATCTCCATGCTTGTTCTTGCTCCAATGTTCATCCTTCTCCAAGCTAGGCCCTTCATTTTTAAGCAAAACAAATGTATCCAATTTAGGCAGCATCATATTCTCATGAACATTAGAATCATTACCATGAAACGAAAGTACCTGGTAATTTAGTTGGCGTGCACGAGCTCTAGTAATTGGTCCAGTATGTATAGCAGCAGGGGCTGTGGGTGTAACAATTGTATTGATGTCCTCATCATCCTCCCCTTCTTGAAATGAAGTCGTCCTCGACGGAAGTTCATCTTCCTTACCCAAATAAGGCTTCAAATCTGCAATGTTAAAAGTGGGACTAACCCCAAAATCTGCAGGCAGCTCAAGTTTATATGCATTATCATTTATTTTCTCTAACACCTTAAAGGGACCATCAGCACGTGGCATTAACTTTGATTTGCGCAAATCAGGAAATCTATCCTTACGCAAATGTAACCAAACAAGATCTCCAGGTGCAAACACAACATGTTTTCTACCCTTATCTCCAGCAAGTTTATATTTAGCATTCATGCGCTCAATGTTTTCCTTAGTTAACTCATGCATTTTTAAAATCAATTCAG
>NW_025255821.1:0-1876 GCF_018294505.1 Triticum aestivum
AGATGACATGCTTAGTGTTGTGGAGGTCCATGTTATCATGTCGAACCAAAACATGCACGCTTTGAACTTTTTGTAACAGCAACTTGTCTTGATTTATGAATTGACAGAGTGTAATTTCTGCATGCAGGGAGTGGCTCTCTGACGTTGCTCCTCGAGGATGATGCACTTGAAACCCTCTTTGGTGAGTTCCTGGTCTCCTCCCTCTCTCTCGCTTGTGTCCTGAGATTGTCCTGCTCGATAGCCATGGTTGGCACTAGTGCGAATCATCGACCGAATGATTGAGGCCTTGGTTATGTATGTGGCCATGCTTCCTTACTATGCTGGTGGTCCTCCGGCCACCACAAGTGTTTTGTGTTGATGATTGGTGTGACGTTTTTTTAGCTGGGGCTAGTTTCATGTTGTGCACTTGGCCATCATCTTCATAGTTCTTACTGTAGTGTAGCTATTTTTGGTGTTTTATCATGCCATTGTCCTAATCTGCTTGTGGATGAGATGCTGCCATTGAGTTGATTTGTCATATCATGGTTCGAATTGCAAATAGAACTTGCTACTGAGGAAGTTTACGCGGTTTAGAGATTGGCCTGGTTTAGTTAATTTCTATGGAGTAATTTTGATAAGAACTAGAGTAATTTACTTGTTGTGGGTATATAGCTTGTTTACTTTCAGATGATGTTACTTTCTGGGTCTATTTTCCTGAATTGGCATGGTATAATAACTACATGTTGATGGTTATGCTACTCCTTGGCCATGCTCTTGTTTGATAGGCCTGGAAAAAGAGATAGATATTCTCTACTAGATGTTTTACCAAGTGTTAGTGGTTTGTGCTGCTGATAAGAAGTGTGGCATACTTGAGCTAATCCTGTGTGCAGCTAATCCCAACATGGTTTGACTAAGCAGCTTGTTTACTAGATTTTTTATTTTCTAAAAAATTGAGACTCTTGTTGTGCATCAGATACCCGAGTTTGGTGCCATGGAGATCGACGATGAAGATGTCATTGCCCACAAAAGTGTCAAGGCATTGAAGAGAGAAGAAATGTCCCCTGAGAGCCGAGATGTGGAAAGCATTAGGTAAAGTGGCAAGAGGAGCCGGATGTGCAGCTTGTGCTTTTCTTTGTTGGCTGGTGGTTGCTGCTGAAGTGCAGATTGATGATGCCTGGTGATATTGAAGTCCTAGTAGATAGATATGCCCTATGATAATTGTTTTCTTGTTGGTGGCTTACTTGTCGGCTGGTAGGTATTGAGTCGATGAAGTACCTTGTCGAATTCTCAGCTCTTGTTGATGTTCTCTTTTCTCGATGGAGAGAGAGAGTGATATATGAAGTGTAAATTTCTGCATATTTTTTTCCACAAGTCTCTCCGAAATGAAACCGGGAATTGTGTGCCATGCCAATCTATCTATCTCTCTGTCTGTGAGTTGCCGAGAAGTTTCAAGCTGAGTGATTTACATAATGGTAGTTTGTGCAAGCATGCATTTTATGATTGTTGTCTGCCTTGGCTTATGAATTTTTGTTCACCAATAAACAGTTTGCAATGTACTCCCTTTGTAAAGAAATATAAGAGCGTTTAGGTCACTATTTTAGTGATCTAAATGCTCTTATATTTCTTTACAGAGGGAGCAGATGTCTTGACTTGTCTTGTAGGAAGGAATATTGATAGATAGATGTATCATGGAGGCCTATCTAAATCAGCCCCTCATGATATGCAATGTAGGTGATGTGGTTTCTGGCGGTGTTGTGGACGGGTCATTTGGAGTTGGTCCATGCTCGAGGTGAGGTATATGTCATTGTATTTATTTAGTGTTTTGTTTAATTTGTTCCCTTGTCTGCCTAATAACTAGCTAGCTAGCTAGTACATCATCACGCCTCGTATCCTGACT
>NW_025255822.1:0-1876 GCF_018294505.1 Triticum aestivum
AACCACCTCCAAAACCGTTTTCGATAACGGTGGTTTCATGCCTAGGTTTCCATTTGATGCGCCGCTGTTTCTTCCATGTAGATCCTACCGGACCGCTTTTGTTTTCTTCCATCAAATCTAGCGAGGCATTCGCCAAAGCCCAACCAGACCCATCTTTGTTTAATGATGAGGTCTTGTCCAATCCAACGCAGCATCGATCACAGTACGGCGTTGTAGATGTAAACACGCAGATTTGACCTAAGACTTCCCTTAGATTCGTCGTGGCCCAGGTCTACTGGCACGTTGCAGCTAACTAATCACATGCCTTATTTAGTAGTAGTAGATTAATCATGGATCCACTTGTACATCTTAATTACCACGCGGCTTAATTACACGCCTGCGTGACTGAGCACTGATGCCACATGTGGCATGTGGTAGTGGGACGATATTATATGTAGACTGACACGTAGATATGAATCGACGCGCACAGAGCCAGACTGATCGATCGGCAGTATATATTACCACCATCGTATACACAGATAGCAAGAACACAAACGAGCAGCTGCTAGCTCTGGCTAATCTCTTCGATTCCACCTGTTTTCACTCCTCTTCGTCGACCCCACAAATTACTAATGGCGCGGTCATCTTCTCCTCTCGTCAACAAGGCTTCGCCCATCGAGCAGCGCCGCCTGCTCCGCGCTCGACGTTCATCAAAGCGTGTCACCGCTTTGAGCCCGGAGGCGCTCCTTGATGCCACCCTCCCTGGCGCCGAGCAACCTGTGCCGGTGGTGCAGCAGGATGCCGCCACGGCTCTGAAGCGAGATGCTACTCTCTCAGATGAGACTCTGGCGGTTCACGCCGGGGAGAAGATGGGGAAGAACGGCGCCATGGACACTGACTCGATCGCGACACCTATTGTGAGCGGCACGACGCACTGGTTCAAGAGCTCGGGCGACCTCATCGCGTTCAAGGAAGGCCGGCGCCACAGCATCGAGTACGGCCGCTACGGCAACCCCACTGTGAAGGTCCTAGAGGACAAGATCAGTGCACTGGAGAGGGCCGAGTCGACGCTTGTCACGTCCTCGGGAATGAACGCCATCGTTGCCACGCTGCTTGCGCTCGTACTGCCCGGTGCCGGCCACGTGGTGACCACGACTGAGTGCTACAGCGAGGCACGCGCCTTCATCCGCGACAAGCTCTCCAAGATGGGCATCAAGGTGACATTCATCGAGCTGAACGACATGGACACGCTCAAGGCCGTTCTTGACCATGGCGACGTAAGTTAATTTCCATAACACATATATAATCAAGGGATCTATGAATGTATGTTGGTCGTTTCTGACTCTGAGATGCTTGGCTATGATGCAGGTGACACTCTTCTACACTGACTGTCCGACGAACCCCCACCTCAAGTGCATCGACATTAAGCTCGTCGCGGAGCTGTGTCACCGCAAAGGGGCTCTAGTGTGCATCGACAGCACCCTCGCCTCGCCCATCAATCAGAAGCCGCTCACCCTCGGGGCCGACATCGTCGTGCACTCTGCCACAAAGTACATTGCCGGCCATCACGACGTGAGTAGCTACCCTAGATCAGATGTATTTTCGTAGATCATACAATTACACTGCCATTTTGCTCCTTTACTTCCATGATCACTAGTAGTGTCAATGTAGTTTAAGACTTCTCATCGTGTCATTCCATTTCAGGTCATTGCAGGATGCATCAGTGGCTCGGATGCGCTCATCTCTAGGATCCGTGCGTGGCATCACGACCTCGGCGGCGCCATTAGTCCGGTATGTAGTATATATTAACTGTAGTACATATGTTAGCACTCATTCTTATTTAAGAAAACTAGATTTTAAAGCTTACCACTTGCACTGCAACTGAATTACTGCAGGA
>NW_025255823.1:0-1876 GCF_018294505.1 Triticum aestivum
GATTTTTCAACCAATTTATATGCACTGGAGCATGCGCATGTAGTTCAAATTTGTATTATGCACATAAATGCATTGAAAACTCACTTAATGCATAAAAATGTCCAAACAAACCCCAAAAAATCACAAAAATTCACACAACACTCCTGTTGTTCTATGTTGACACGAGAAAAAAACTTCAAAGCAATAAGAGGCAATGGATCTCGTTTCGTCCCTGAAGGTGGGAAGTTCCCTACCGAAAACCATCATGCTTTTTGTGAGAAGCTCCGGTTTGTGAGAAGTATATACCAGAACTTGCCCCAAATGGGACAAAAATTTTACCTCGGCATGTTGATGCCGCTCCATGATAGCATGCCAAGTTTTATGAATTTCATACGACTTTTGGATTTACTAGAATTTAAAAACCAGGCATCTCAATGTTATGCCGGCAATCAACGGTGCCATGGTGTTTGAAATTCATTCCCATTTTTTGCATCGGACATAAGCATGCCCCCAAGGACACAGATTTGATTTTTCAACCAATTTATATGCAGTGGAGCATGCGCATGTAGTTCAAATTTGAATTATTCACATAAATGCATTGAAAACTCAGTTAATGCATCAAAATGTCCAAACGAACCCCCCAAAAATCACAAAAATTCACACAACACTCTTGTTGTTCTATGTTGACACAAGAAAAAAAACTTCAAAGCAATAACAGACAATGGATATCGTTTCGTCCCAAAGGAGGCACATTCCCTACCAAAAACCATCATGCTTGTTGTGAGAAGCTGCGGTTTGCGAGAAGCATATACCCAAACCTGCCCCAAATGGGACAAAATTTGTACCACGGCATGTTGATGCCGCTCCATGATAGCATGCCAAGTTTCATGAATTTCAGAAGAGTTTTGGATTTACTAGAATTTAAAAACCAGGCATCTCAATGTTTTGCTGGCAATCAACACTGCCATGGTGTTTGAAATTCATTCCCATTTCTTGCATGGGCCTAAGCATGCACCCAAGGACACAGATTTGATTTTTCAACCAATTTATATGCACTGGAGCATGCGCATGTAGTTCAAATTTGGATTATGCACATAAATGCATTGAAAACTCACTTAATGCATAAAAATGTCCAAACGAACCCCGAAAAATCACAAAAATTCACACAACACTCATGTTGTTCCATGTCGACACGAGAAAAAAACTTTAAAGCAATAAGAGGCAATGGATATCATTTCGTCCCCAAAGGTGGGACGTTCCCTACCAAAAACCATCATGCTTGTTTTGACAAGCTCCGGTTTGTGAGAAGCATATACCCATACCTGCCCCAAATGGGACAAAATTTGTACCACGGCATGTTGATGCCGCTCCATGATAGCATGCCAAGTTTCATGAATTTCAGAATAGTTTTGGATTTACTAGAATTTAAAAACCAGGCATCTCAATGTTTTGTCAGCAATCATCGGTGCCGTGGTGTTTGAAATTCATTCCCATTTCTTGCATCGGCCTAAGCATGCCCCCAAGGACACAGATTTGATTTTTCAACCAATTTATATGCACTGGAGCAAGAGCATGTAGTTCAAATTTGGATTATGCACATAAATGCATTAAAAACTCACTTAATGCACAAAAATGTCCAAACGAACCCCGAAAAATCACAAAAATACGCACGACAATCCTGTTGTTCCATGTTGACACGAGAAAAAAAC
The DNA here is from genome assembly GCF_018294505.1 of Triticum aestivum. NCBI lineage: Eukaryota > Viridiplantae > Streptophyta > Magnoliopsida > Poales > Poaceae > Triticum > Triticum aestivum. Next base: position 1,689 of record NW_025255823.1, read on the forward strand.
TTTAAAGCAATAAGTGGCAATGGATATCATTTCGTCCCCAAAGGTGGGACATTCCCTACCAAAAACCATCATGCTTGTTGTGAGAAGCTCTGGTTTGTGAGAAGCATATACCCAAAGCTGCCCCAAATGGGACAAAATTTGTACCACGGCATGTTGATGCCGCTCCATGATAGCATGCCAAGTTTCAT
>NW_025255824.1:0-1876 GCF_018294505.1 Triticum aestivum
ATTTTTAAGAAAAGTTCATCGATTTTGAAAAACGTTTATGGAGAAGTGAAAAAAGTTCATCGTTTTCGAAAAAAAAGTTCATCGCATTTGAAAAGTAGTTCATCAAATTTGAAAAAAGTTCAACAAAGTTGAAAAAAGTTCATCAAATTCGAAAAAAAGTTCATCGAATATGAAAAACAAATCATGATTTTGGAAAAAAGTTCAAAAAACGTTCACTGAATTTGAAAAAAGTTCATCAAATTCAAAAAAAAGTTCATCGAATATGAAAAACAAATCATGATTTTGGAAAAAAGTTCATCGAATTTGAAAAAAAATCATGATTTTGGAAAAAAGTTCATAGAATGAAAAACAAATCATGATTTTGAAAAAAACTTTGTCGAATTTGAAAAAAGTTCATCGAAGTTCAAAAAGAGTTCACTGAATTTGAAAAAAGTTCATCAAAATAAAAAACAGTTCATTGAATTTCAAAAAAGTTCATTGATTTGAAAATAATAAATAATCAATGTTCATCGATTTTGAGCCAAAGTTCAAAATTTGACGAAAAAATCTCACAAACTACAAAAACAATTATCGATTTTGAGACAAAAGTTCATCATTTTTGAAGAAAAAGTACATAAACTTAAAGAACTCAATGATTTTGAGAAAAAGTTAATCATTTTTAAGAGAAGTTCATCGAATTTGAAAAACGTTTATGGAAAAGTGAAAAAAGTTCATCGTTTTCGAAAAAAAAGTTCATCGCATTTGAAAAGTAGTTCATCAAATTTGAAAAAAGTTCAACAAAGTTGAAAAAAGTTCATCAAATTCGAAAAAAAGTTCATCGAATATGAAAAACAAATCATGATTTTGGAAAAAAGTTCATCAAACTTCAAAAAACGTTCACTGAATTTGAAAAAAGTTCATCAAATTCAAAAAAAAGTTCATCGAATATGAAAAACAAATCATGATTTTGGAAAAAAGTTCATCGAATTTGAAAAAAAATCATGATTTTGGAAAAAAGTTCATAGAATGAAAAACAAATCATGATTTTGAAAAAAACTTTGTCGAATTTGAAAAAAGTTCATCGAAGTTCAAAAGGAGTTCACTGAATTTGAAAAAAGTTCATCAAAATAAAAAACAGTTCATTGAATTTCAAAAAAGTTCATTGATTTTAAAATAATAAATAATCAATGTTCATCGATTTTGAGCCAAAGTTCAACATTTGACGAAAAAATCTCACAAACTACAAAAACAATTATCGATTTTGAGACAAAAGTTCATCATTTTTGAAGAAAAAGTATATAAACTTAAAGAACTCAATGATTTTGAGAAAAAGTTAATCATTTTTAAGAGAAGTTCATCAAATTTGAAAAAAGTTCAACAAAGTTGAAAAAAGTTCATCAAATTCGAAAAAAAAGTTCATCGAATATGAAAAACAAATCATGATTTTGGAAAAAAGTTCATCAAAGTTCAAAAAACGTTCACTGAATTTGAAAAAAGTTCATCAAATTCAAAAAAAAGTTCATCGAATATGAAAAACAAATCATGATTTTGGAAAAAATTCATCGAATTTGAAAAACAAATCATGATTTTGGAAAGAAGTTCATCGAATGAAAAACAAATCATGATTTTGAAAAAAACTTTATCGAATTTGAAAAAAGTTCATCGAAGTTCAAAAAGAGTTCACTGAATTTGAAAAAAGTTCATCAAAAAAAAAACAGTTCATTGAATTTCAAAAAAGTTCATTGATTTTAAAATAATAAATAATCAATATTCATCAATTTTGAGCCAAAGTTCAAAATTTGACGAAAAAATCTCACAAACTACAAAAACAATTATCGATTTTGAGACAAAAGTTCATCATTTTTGTAGAAAAAGTACATAAACTTAAAGAACTCAA
>NW_025255825.1:0-1876 GCF_018294505.1 Triticum aestivum
GTGTAGTTCATTTGCTAGAGCTTTGCCAATGTCAAGTATCTCTTCCTTCGACCATGAGAGCGTGTAACTCCTGGATACCGTAGGAGTGCTTTGGGTGTATCAAACGTCACAACGTAACTGGGTGACTATAAAGGTGCACTACAGGTATCTCCGAAAGTATCTATTGTTTTATGCGGATCGAGACTGGGATTTGTCACTCCGTGTAAACGGAGAGGTATCTCTGGGCCCACTCGGTAGGACATCATCATATGCGCAATGTGACCAAGGAGTTGATCACGGGATGATGTGTTACGGAACGAGTAAAGTGACTTGCCAGTAACGAGATTGAACAAGGTATTGGATACCGACGATCGAATCTCGGGCAAGTAACATACCGATAGACAAAGGGAATTGAATACGGGATTGATTAAGTCCTTGACATCGTGGTTCATCCGATGAGATCATCGTGGAACATGTGGGAGCCATCATGGGTATCCAGATCCCGTTGTTGGTTATTGACCGGAGAACGTCTCGGTCATGTCTACATGTCTCCCGAACCCGTAGGGTCTACACACTTAAGGTTCGATGACGCTAGGGTTATAAAGGAAGTTTGTATGTGGTTACCGAATGTTGTTCGGAGTCCGGATGAGATCCCGGACGTCACGAGGAGTTCCGGAATGGTCCGGAGGTAAAGATTTATATATGGGAAGTCCTATTTTGGCCACCGGAAAATGTTCGGGATTTTTCGGTATTGTACCGGGAAGGTTCTAGAAGGTTCCGGAGTGGGGCCCACCTGCATGGGGGGACCCACATGGACGTGGGTAGTGGGGCAAGGCCCCACACTCCTGGTCAAGGCGCACCAAGATCCCCCCTTAGAAGGAATAAGATCATATCCCGAAGGGATAAGATCAAGATCCCTAAAAAGGGGGATAACAATCGGTGGGGAAGGAAATAATGAGATTTCTTTCCTCCCACCTTGGCCAACGCCCCAATGGACTTGGAGGGCAAGAAACCAGCCCCTCCACCCCTATATATAGTGGGGAGGCGCATGGGAGCTATAGACGAAGTTCTGGCGCAGCCCTACCTCTCTCCCTACTCCTCCTCTCTCATGGTGCTTGGCGAAGCCCTGCTGGATTGCCGCGCTCCTCCACCACCACCACGCCGTTGTGCTGCTGTTGGATGGAGTCTTCCTCAACCTCTCCCTCTCTCCTTGCTGGATCAAGGCGTGGGAGACGTCACCGGGCTGTACGTGTGTTGAACGCGGAGGTGTCGTGCGTTCGGCACTTGATCATCGGTGATTTGAATCACGACGAGTACGACTTCATCAACCCCGTTCACTTGAACGCTTCCGCTTAGCGATCTACAAGGGTATGTAGATGCACTCTCTTTCTACTCGTTGCTGGTCTCTCCATAGATAGATCTTGGTGACACGTAGGAAAATTTTGAATTTCTGCTACGTTCCCCACAGTGGCATCATGAGCTAGGTCTATTGCGTAGATTCTTTGCACGAGTAGAACACAAAGTAGTTGTGGGCGTTGATGTTGTTCAATATGCTTACCGTTACTAGTCCAATCTTGTTTCGACGGTATTGTGGGATGAAGCGGCCCGGACCGACCTTACACGTACTCTTACGTGAGACAGGTTCCACCGATTGACATGCACTTGGTGCATAAGGTGGCTAGCGGGTGCCAGTCTCTCCCACTTTAGTCGGAACGGATTCGATGAAAAGGGTCCTTATGAAGGGTAAATAGCAATTGGCATATCACGTTGTGGTCTTGCGTAGGTAAGAAACGTTCTTGCTAGAAACCCATAGCAGCCACGTAAAACATGCAACAACAATTAGAGGACGTCTAACTTGTTTTTGCAGGGTATGCTTTGTGATGTGATATGGCCAAGA
>NW_025255826.1:0-576 GCF_018294505.1 Triticum aestivum
CCTTTTCAGAGTTCATTTGAAATGCTTTTCAATTTTATGGTCTTATAGCTCAAAGTAATTAGTAAATGCATGAAAAATAACAAATGAAGTCAGAAAGGATTGAAAAATGATGATGTGGCTTTGAATGGTGCATTTTGAACACACAAGAAGTCAGGAGTTCAATTAAGTTTTAAAAAATGAAATCCCTTTGTAACAGACGAGTTTCCGTATGAAATCCTGATAATTTGAAAGAGATTGTCCGTTTTGTACACGAAGTTCATCCAGTTTTTGCCGTAACCCTCTCAACTATCTTGCACATGCTATGTGGATGAAATGATGATATCATGCCAACTTTCAACCTTTTTAGAGTTCATTTGAAATGCTTTTCAATTTTATGGTCTTATAGCTCAAAATAATTAGTAAATGCATGAAAAATAACAAATGAAGTCAGAAAGGATTGAAAAATGATGATGTCGCTTTGAATGTTGAATTTTGAACACACAAAAAGTCAGGAGTTCAAATAAGTTTTAAAAAATGAAATCCCTTTGTAACAGACGAGTTTCCGTATGAAATCCTGATACTTTGAAAGAGATCGTC
>NW_025255826.1:586-1876 GCF_018294505.1 Triticum aestivum
GAAATGCTTTTCAATTTTATGGTCTGATAGCTCAAAATAATTAGTAAATGCATGAAAAATAACAAATGCAGTCAGAAAGGATTGAAAAATGATGATGTGGCTTAGAATGTTGCATTTTGAACACACAAAAAGTCAGGAGTTCAAATAAGTTTTAAGAAATGAAATCCCTTTGTAACAGACGAGTTTCCGTATGAAATCCTGATACTTTGAAAGAGATTGTCCGTTTTGTACACGAAGTGCATCCAGTTTTTGCCGTAACCCTCTCAAATTTATTGCACATGATATGTGGATGAAATGATGATACCATGCCAACTTTCAACCTTTTCAGAGTTCATTTGAAATGCTTTTCAATTTTAGGGTCTTATAGCTGAAAATAATTAGTAAATGCATGAAAAATAACAAATGAAGCCAGAAAGGATTGAAAAATGATGATGTGGCTTTGAATGGTGCATTTTGAACACACAAGAAGTCAGGAGTTCAAATAAGTTTTAAAAAAATGAAATCCCTTTGTAACAGACTATGAAATCCTGATACTTTGAAAGAGATCGTCCATTTTGTACACGAAGTGGATCCAGTTTTTGCCGTAACCCTCTCAACTATCTTGCACATGATATGTGGATGAAATGATGATACCATGCCAACTTTCAACCTTTTAAGAGTTCATTTGAAATGCTTTTCAATTTTATGGTCTTATAGCTCCAAATAATTAGTAAATGCATGAAAAATAACAAATGAAGTCAGAAAGGATTGAAAAATGATGATGCTTTGAATGTTGAATTTTTAACACACAAAAAGTCAGGAGTTCAAATAAGTTTTAAAAAATGAAATCCCTTTGTAACAGACGAGTTTCCTTATGAAATCCTGATACTTTGAAAGAGATCGTCCGTTTTGTACACGAAGTGCATCCAATTTTTGCCGTAACCCTCTCAACTTTATTGCACATGATATGTGGATGAAATGATGATACCGTGCCAACTTTCAACCTTTTCAGAGTTCATTTGAAATGCTTTTCAATTTTAGGGTCTTATAGCTCAAAATAATTAGTAAATGCATGAAAAATAACAAATGAAGTCAGAAAGGATTGAAAAATGATGATGTGCCTTTGAATGTTGAATTTTGAACAGACAAAAAGTCAGGAGTTCAAATAAGTTTAAAAAAATGAAATTCCTTTGTAACAGACGAGTTTCCGTATGAAATCCTGATACTTTGAAAGAGATCGTCCGTTTTGTACACGAAGTGCATCCAGTTTTTGCCTTAACCCTCTCAACTTTCTTGCACATGCTATGTGGA
>NW_025255827.1:0-1876 GCF_018294505.1 Triticum aestivum
TGTAGATCCGCGGCTGTAACACGATTTTGTGAAATTTGTTTCTGCATAACTAGTTATCCATAGTTTCAATTGCTTCCGATGCTTAGGCCAGGCGGTTTAACTTCACCATAGAGAAAAAATTGCTAAACCGGTATATATGTCATTAGTCCCCTGGTTGAACCGCCAGAATCCATCTGATGCCGCGTTGTAGAAGACCGGTTTATGGGTACTGCCTCCGGTTTACCGTAATTAGATCAACACCTTTTTATCCGGCATGTCCTTGAACCGGATCACCTATTTCTTGTAGATCTCGTCATGGCCAAACAAGTGTACGAGTGCAACTGGGTTCCCTCCCATGTCACAGAATCACAGCTGGACGATCTAGTCCTGATCGGCGCTTTGGATAGCAAAGATACGATTCACTGGAGGGTTCCTGGAGATGAATGTCCTCCCATGCCCCAGGAAGGAGAGGTCGTGGTCTTCGCAGATCACATGGCCCGGGGCTTCAAACCGCCTGGCTCTAAATTTTATCGGGATGTGTTAGCCAACTTTCAACTCCGTCCACAGGATACTGGCCCCAACTCCGTCACCAATCTATGTCATTTTCAAGTACTTTCTGAGGCATACCTTCAAGAGGAGCCTTCAGTCGAGTTATTTAGAGATCTCTTTCATCTAAACCGCCGTACTGAATTCACCGACGGCCCTAATACCGAATTGGGCGGTATGGCCATTCAGAAGAGGAAGGAAATCACCTATCCCCACGTCAAACTCCATACTCACCCCAAGGAGTGGAACGCAACTTGGTTTTATTGCAAGGATACCTCCCCTGACAATGAAAATCCCTTGCCTGGCTTCCGTCCGGAACGGCTCAGCAACACTCACCCTTTTCCACAAAGGCTAAGCGCCAAGGAGAGAATTAAATATGCCCCTCAACTGTCCAAGCTCCGGGCCTTCATGGCCAATGGTTTAACAGGAATAGACCTTGCACGCTACTGGATATCATGGAGCATTCTGCCTCTAAGCCGGCGCCCTGGTTTGATGTGCGAATATACTGGCAGTGTCGATGACCCACTCTGACATATCAAAATCCAGGTCTCCGACGACGAAGTCACAGAATCTGTAAAGAAGATGTTGAATGAACCGGAGCACCTCTATGCTCAAACCGGTCTGCTTCCTTACTGCACCACCAACGAACCGCCAGCGGTAAGATTTTACTTGCTTTATTATTGAACCTGTTACTGCTTTATCTGTCTGACCTTTAATTATTGTTGATCCAGAGTGATAATCCATTTTGGAGCAAGAAGCTTTCACAAGATAAAACGGAGAAGGCAGGGCGGCCAACCCGGCCCAAGACCAAGGCTATCAAGAAACCAGCTCGTAAAAGAAAGACCACCGCTTCATCTGACCCAGCCATTGATGATGATGTGGGTAATCTGGATCTTGAGATAGAACTTGATTCACTTGGCTTACTTTTTACCCGCCTTATTGATGATGATGCTTGTCAGGATGACGCTGAGGCCAGCAATGCGGGCTTCGTTGAGGTAACTATTCTCTCTTCTGATTCAGAAATCTTGCCTTTGCCAAAATCTCGCCGGACAAACCGGAAAGTTAAATTTTCTCATCCTCTTGCTTATTTGGATCCCAACTTTCTTATGAAGACCCAGCAACCCGAAGCTCGCCGCACAACCCGGCACAGCGGCCAGGTAGTTACTTCTGCCGGTTTACCGAACAGTCCGGTTCGAAAACGCCGCACCGAGGTCTCCGACCTTTTTATTGATTTAAATCCTAAAGCGGGTTTCTTCCGTCAACCTCTTAATCCATCCGACTCCGATTACCAGGTCACTTCTCATTCATCGTCTGGTGAATCATCGGCCACCCAGCTACCACCTTTGAAAAC
>NW_025255828.1:0-1876 GCF_018294505.1 Triticum aestivum
GCCCAACATTGGTTTTACCATTTGCCACCTAGCCTCTTTTTCCCTTGGGTTTCCGGAGCCCGAGGGTCATCGTATTTTAGCCCCCCTTGGGCCAGTGCTCCCTCTGAGTGTTGGTCCGAACTGAGCTGCCTGCGGGGCCACCTCGGGGAAACTTGAGGGTTGGTTTTACTCGTAGCTAGTCTCATCTGAGTGTGCCCTGAGAAAGAGATATGTGCAGCTCCTATCGGGATTTGTCGGCACATTCGGGCGGTGTTGCTGGACTTGTTTTAACCTGTCGAAAAGTCTTGTTGTACCGGGTTACCGAGTCTGATCGGTGTGTCCCGGGTGGAGGTCTATTCCTTCGTTGACCGTGAGAGCTTGTCATGGGCTAAGTTGGGACTCCCCTGCAGGGATTGAACTTTCGAAAGCCGTGCCCGCGGTTATGGGCAGATGGGAATTTGTTAATGTCCGGTTGTAGATGACTTGAACTAAACTTAATTAAAATGAATCAACCGTGTGTGTTACCGTGATGGCCCCTTCTCGGCGGAGTCCGGGAAGTGGACACGGTGTTGGAGTTATGCTTGCGCAGGATGTTCTTTTAGCTTCTCGCTCGTGCTTCGCCTTCTCTTCTCGCTCTCTTTTGCGTATAAGTTAGCCACCACATATGCTAGTCGCTTGCTATAGCTCCACATATATTGGCCTTATCCATTCCTATGAGCTTAAATAGTTTTGATCGCGTGGGTGTGAGATTGCTGAGTCCCTGTGGCTCACAGATACTACAACTCCAGATGCAGGTCCAGGTGTTTCTGCTCCAGTTGACGATTACGAGCTCCAGTGGGAGTTCGACGAGGACTCTCAGCGATACTACGTGTCTTTTTCGGATGATCAGTAGTGGTGCCTAGTTGGGGTTATCGATTCAGGACCTTGTCGCATGTTGGGGGTCTTTTCTATTTTGGCGCCGTAGTCGGGCCATGAGTGTTTGTTTGATGGATGTTATTTATATACTCTGATGTGACGTGGCGAGTGTAAGCCAACTATGTTATCTCCCCCTTTTATTATGTATTACATGGGAGTTGTAATGATTGCCTGACTTGCGACATTGCTTTCAATGCGGTTATGCCTCTAAGTCGTGCCTCGACACGTGGGAGCTATAGCCGCATCGAGGGCGTTACAAGTTGGTATCAGAGCCTTCCCCGACCTTAGGAGCCCCATTGCTTGATCGTTTTTAGCAGCCGAGTTGTGTCTAGAAAAAAATGTTTTGAGTCCTTAGGAATTATATATCGGAGAGCTTAGGAATTCTTTTTACTTCCCAGTCTCATCATCGCTCTGGTAAGGCATCCTGGCGTAGAGTTTTGACTCTTCTCTTCTCAAATTTCACTAAAATTTTTTTTAGGATCACGCGAGTATCTTGGTTTTGTTCCGATGGTTTTGTGACGAGAACATTGTTCTTGGTGCCTCCTGTCTTTAGGGGTTGTGGCAGTGTCCCGGGGAGTTGAGATCCGAGGTGTTGTCGTCACAATTTCATCGTTGCAATTCTGGTATACTTGAGATATGTTCGCCGACATCGAAAATCTCTTTTATGCAGTTCGTTGGTGAGATAACCTCGACGCCACCCAGTACTGGGGCGGGAGTTCGGGAGTATCGCCATAACTTGTATAACGGATGCTTTTCGAAGGTTGAGGTAGATGGTTTCCGAAGTTTTCCTGGTTATGTGTTGAAGGATGGATACAGCTGGATGTAGGATTTGCTAGTTTGGGTGAGATATTGTGCTTCCCCTGTATCCCCAACACCTGATTGCATAACCGGAAAGGTTCGGGAGTTTCATAGGTGGGAATTCTAGTAGCTCTAGTTCTTCTTCCACGGATATTGGTTTGAGATTGGGATTTCTTACCGATTA
>NW_025255829.1:0-1876 GCF_018294505.1 Triticum aestivum
GGAAAAGACACATAGTAACGACCACGTTCCTCGTCGAACTCCCACTTGAGATCGACGCCATCATCTGCACTGGCATCGTCGGCACCTGCAACTGGTGTTGGAAGTATCTGTGAGTCACGGGGACTCAGCAATCTCACACCCGCGAGATCAAGACTATTTAAGCTTGTAGGACAAGAGGTGCAAAGAGGTGGAGCTACAGCGGCAAAACATATATGGTGGCTAACTTGCGCAAATGAGAGCGAGAAGAGAAGCAAAGGAACGGACGTCATCTAGCAATGACCAAGAAGAGGTCCTGAACACTTACTTACGTCAAACATAACACAGACCGTGTTCACTTCCCGGATTCCGCCGAGAAGAGACCATCACGGCTACACACGCACTTGGTGTATTTTAATTGGGTCAAGTGACAAGTTATCTAAAACCGGACATTAACAAATTCCCATCTGCCTCATAACCGCGGGCACGGCTTTCGAAAGATATTACCCTGCAGGGGTGCCCCAACTTAGCCCATCACAAGCTCTCACGGTCAACGAAGGATAAACCTTCTCCCGGAAAGACCCGATCAGTCTCGGAATCCCGGTTTACAAGACATCTCGACAATGGTAAAACAAGACCAGCAAAGCCGCCCGAATGTGCCGACAAATCCCGATAGGAGCTGCACATATCTCGTTCTCAGGGCACACCGGATAAGTCAAGCTACGAGTAAAACCAGACCTCGAGTTTCCCCGAGGTGGCCCCGCAGGCTGCTCGGTTCGGACCAACACTCGAAGGAGCACTGGCCCGGGGGGGGTTAAAATAAGATGACCCACGGGCTCGCGAAAACCCGGGGAAAAAGGCTTAGGCGGCAAATAGTAAAACCAAAGTTGGGCCATGCTGGAGGAGTTTTATTCAAGGCGAACTGTCAAGGGGTCCCATAAATCACCCGACCGTGTAAGGAACGCAAACTCAAGGAACATAATCCCGGTATAACAGTAACTAGGGCGGCAAGAGTGGAACAAAACACCAGGCATAAGGCCGAGCCTTCCACCCTTTACCAAAATATATAGATGCATTAATTAAATAAGAGATATTGTGATGTCCCAACATATCCGTGTTCCGACATGGAACAACTTCAACTTCACCTGCAACTAGCAACGCTATAAGAGGGGCTGAGCAAAAGCGGTAACATAGCCAAACAACGGTTTGCTAGGAAAGGATGGTTAGGGGCTGACATGGCTGAAATAGGAGACATGATATAGCAAGAGATAGGTAGCGGAGCATGGCAATAGAGCGAAACAACTAGCATAGCAAAGATAGAAGTGATTTCGAGGGGTGGTCATCTTGCCTGCAAGATTCTCAGAGTTGTCGAAAGCTTGATCCTCGTAAGTGTACTCGACAGGTTCCTCGTTCACGAACTCGTCTCCCGGCTCTACCCAAGACAAGAACACAAACAAATGGAACGACAATCAACAACGAGAAATGCGCAAGCAACATGATGCAAGACATGTATGATATGCAAGTTATGATATGCGATGCATATGCGTGCTCCGGAAGGAAAATGATGAACATGGCAGTAACTTGACAAACCAAGCATGCCACTGGAAAGATGAGATGATTTCGGTCGAAATCGATATAAAGATCACCGGAATCGGATGCACGGTTTGCAAATGGCAAGCAAAACAAGAATGACACTAATCTGCGATAAACAGCAAGATAGCACTTAAAATGCAACAAGCAACAATGCTACAGCACCCCAACATAGCAACAAAGCACATTGCAGTAATCTACAGGAGATGCTTGACAAAAGATGAACACTGAGCTACTGCTAGTTCATAACATATCAAGCTCAAACAAGCATGGCAAAAGTGCAAAAGATTACAGGTTCACAGACTTAGTG
>NW_025255830.1:0-1876 GCF_018294505.1 Triticum aestivum
TCTGGGGCACAATCCGGTCAGACACACTCTTGCGTCGTCGCCGCCATCTTCCACAGGTCCGTCTTCAGATGATATTGAGTCTTCTACCTTGTGAAGGCCACATCCGCCATCGACGTCACCATGACGCCAGACAACTACCTCCTCCTGCGCGAGTCCATCTCCGCGCATCGGACGCCGAGCCTCCACGGCACCATGCCGCCGATCTCCGCCGCCATCAATGAGTGAGATGAAGTACCGCTCCACCACGGCAAGTACAAGGTGAGGAAGGGCGAGGTCGCCATCGGAGACACGGCCGGAAGATAAGCACCGCAGCCACGGAGCTGCAACGCGGTAGATCAGACGGGCCGCCACCAGGAACCAGACAAACTCGCCATGCACACCCAGCATCCCCAGGCCCAAATCGGCGCCTTCAAGAAGGTGACGACGCTGTGGCGCCGCCGCCGCTTAGCCACCGGGGCTAGGGTTTTCACCCGGGCGTAGGGGAAGGGGGGAGGCAGGGGAGGTATAGCCTCGGCGCCGCCACCAAGGAGGGAATGGCGTCCGGGACGCCATCGACGCCGTGACCGCCACCGGCGGCCAAAGGTTTCCCCCGGCCAAGCACCTTGCTGCCACCTCCGAAACAGCCACAACATGAGCCAGGCCGGCCGGAGGTCATGCATCACGAGCGGACCAGATCGCCTCCGATCTAACGAGGGGAGCCCGGGGCCTCCCCGTGCCATGACCAGCGCCCACCGGGACCTCGCTGCCCGCGCAGCCGAGGGGATCCGGCCTACCTCACCGACGAGCACTCCCTGCCGTCGGAGTAGTGTCGTCCGCACCAGCGAGGCCGCCGCCTCAGAGCCCACCAGCACGCGCGACCCGACGCGCCGGCCGCCGAGTTCCGCCGCCGCGCCCGAGGAAGGAACCCCCCGCGGCCCCTACTCCAGGCGAAGGCAGGCGAGATCCCGCCGCCGCCGGCACCGCGCGGGCTTTGCTCGGCGGCGCCCGCCGGCGGCGGCGGGAGGAGAGGAAGGAGGTGGGGTTGGGTCGGCGGCGGCTAGGGTTGGGCACCCGGGTCGCCCGTGAGCTTGGTGATGCGATGGAGGAGAAGTACGTCGTGAAGAAACTGCTCCGAGCCGTCTCCAACAAGTTCATCCAGGTTGCTTCTTCGATTGCGTTGTTCGGCGACACCAATAAGATGGCCATGGAGGAGGCCATTGGTTCACTCAAGGCACACGAGGAACTCGTCAAGGGGCGGGAGACGGGATGTGAAGAAGTGCAGCTCCTCATGGCGAGAGGGCAGGACTAGTCGCGAGGACGGGGTCGTGGTCGTGGCCGTGGACGCGGTGGAGGGCGCCAAGACAAAAGTGAGGTACAATGTTACAATTGTCTTGAACTTGGGCACTTTGCTTGGGAGTGTCCAGAGAAGAAGAAAGAGAAGGAAGAGAAGGCATTGCTCGCTGGCTACGGTAGTGACGGACCGGCTCTTCTTTGAAGTTTCTGCCTGAAGAATGGACATCAAGATTAGGGGGTTGAATGTTAGATATAATCTTGATGTATTCTGTATCTGCATGTTTATTTCAGTCCTGCATGTAGTTTAGATAGACTAGGGAGTTGTCCGATGAGAATTCAGTCGGGGCATGAAGGAAGAAGCGAGATGTCAGGAAGCTACGTGAAGTGGCGTGCAAGACATGATGCAGTGGTGAGATGCGGCACGGCCGTGAGAATCGGCCAGGTTCGTGATGCACGGCCGTGAGAATCGGCCAAGTTCGTGATGGGCTGGAGCGTTGGACGGGTCAGTTTGGAGCTGAGAAGATTTAGTAGGTTTGTTAGTTTGTTTGTTTTTTTTTGAACGTAGGTTTGTTAGTTTGTTAGCGCATGGATAGGTTAGTTAGCC
>NW_025255831.1:0-1875 GCF_018294505.1 Triticum aestivum
GGATCTCGGGTAGGGGGTCCCGAACTGTGCGTCTAAGGCTAATGGTAACAGGAGGCGGGGGACACAATGTTTACCCAGGTTCGGGCCCTCTCGATGGAGGTAATACCCTACTTCCTGCTTGATTGATCTTGATGATATAAGTATTACAAGAGTTGATCTACCAGGAGATCGTAGAGGCTAAACCCTAGGAGCTAGCCTATGATTATGATTGTTGTTGTCCTATGGACTAAACCCTCCGGTTTATATAGACACCGGAGGGGGCTAGGGTTACACAGAGTCGGTTACAAGGGAGGAGATCTACATATCGGAATTGCCAAGCTTGCCTTCCACGCAAAGGAGAGTCCCACCCGGACATGGGACGAAGTCTTCAATCTTGTATCTTCATAGTCCAACAGTCCGGCCAAAGTATATAGTCCGGCTGTCCGAGTACCGTCTAATCCAGGACTCCCTCTGTAGCCCCTGAACCAGGCTTCAATGACGATGAGTCCGGCGCGCAGATTGTCTTCGGCATTGCAAGGCGGGTTCTTCTCCAAATCTTGAGTACCTCTCGAGTAGTGTCCGGCTTCCCATGAATGTTGCACTCCTCGGCTTCTGCGCCTAATAATGGCTATCTTCCACGTGTCGAGCGAATGCGAGAAGTCGGGGCATTTTTACACTTGCCACCCTAACCATGTGAGTAAATCGTCTATTTAAAGAGCCGGGGATCCTCAGATCCAGATCACACCATCCTCCCACAGCGAGTATCCATCGGAGCACGCCCGGAAAAGCCCATCCCATCATGGCCGGCCATCGCAACTCCTCCTCTCGCTCCCATAGCACTAAGCCAGGCAATTGGGAGAAGTGTTCCGTCCCCCACAGCCAATTAGTAGAGTTACAGACCCAGGGGTTCTCCCTCCTGCGTATATGGTCCCCATCCGAGCCGGACTAGCCACTTACAACGGCGGGGAGCAAGCGGAGAGCTTTCCCAACCCATCCATGGGGGAGCGGGTATGCCTTGTCCCTTACTTATTAAGGGGATCGGACTTGGATTTCCAATACATCCGTTCCTCCGCGTGCTCTTGGAGTTCTACGGCCTCCAGCTGCATAACTTTACTCCCGCCTCCATATTACACATCGCTGGCTACGTCGCCCTTTGCGAGCTGTTTCTGGGCTGCGAAGCACATTTCGAGCTATGGCAGAGGCTATTCTGCCTCGTGCCCCGTACACATGAGGGGTCAATATATCAAGTGGGCGGAGCCGAAATATGGCGCATTGCCGGAACCGGATACCTATCTGGTACTCCAAAGAAGACATCCGAAGACTGGCCTTCGGAGTGGTTTTATATGGAGGACGTCCCCCTTCCGGACCCTATTCGGATGGGCCTTCCTGAGTTCAATAACGCCCCTTTGATGAAACGCCGCAACCGGCGCCCTCAGAGCCCACAGGAGGAAGATAACAGAGAGGTCCTTTACCTGATGGGCCGGATAAAAACGCTGGCCAAATCAGGACTGACAATAATCGAGGTTATGTCAATATGTATAATGAGGGGGGTGTAGCCACTTCAATATCGGGGACAACCCATGTGGCACTTCAATGGAGAAGACGATGCCACCCGCTGCGGCCGTAAAGGTCCGGACTCCGCCGCTGCTCTAGCGAAAATACTGTCTGATTTATATAAAGGAGAGGAAGAGGGGTTCATCCGCATTAAGCCACGGGATGGATTCTCCATGTACAACCCCCCAAACTGGGTGAGCTGCTTCTTTTTACTCCAGACCTTCCTGCATTCTTCGTCATAAATATCTACCTTGCTATTTCATAGCAGGAACTGCGAAAAGCTGTGAGGGAGGTCCACGGCCCGTCTCCACAGCCAGAGGACCCTGACCGGGCCCTCGACCC
>NW_025255832.1:0-1875 GCF_018294505.1 Triticum aestivum
CGTGAAAGAGAGATCGAGGGAGATGGCGGCGGCGCTGGGGATCGAGAGAGAGGGTGCGCGAGGGAGATGGGGGTCGGGGCCTAGGGTGCGGTCGGGCTAGGTTTAGGATGCTTAGGTGGGCTGCGGGAGGCCTTGGGCCAAACGGGCCAGCGCGGATGGAGCCGACTTGGCAGGTTGCAGCTGGGCTGGGGAGGCCCAGCCGGGCTCTTTCTCTCTCTCTCTCTAAATCTCTTTTCTTTTCCTCAATTCTTCAACCAGAATTTAGGAGAAAAGAAAGAGGTGCTAGAGGTGGAATATTTCAGAAAAGGAAATATCCCTGGAGTCTTGAGAATATGCAGAATTTGAATAAATTGGTTTGGCAATTTTTAGAGGAAGAAAAATAATTCAAGTTTGAATTAAATTCAAACTTGAGCCATTTTAAAACCTAACCAAAACATTCCCAAAAGAGGTGAAATTTGGCGGTGGGGTTTAGGGCAATAAGTTTGACTATTTGGGAGAAGGTGAACATTAAAGGAGAAGGGGGAAAATGGCACTTGTCAAAAGAAGGAAGTAGAGGGAAGGAGAAGGTGGGTGATGCGAGATTCATGCATGGAACATGCAACAACATAATATGTATGAGAAATCACACCATGCACATGATGACATGATGAAATGCACAAAAGAAAATAAAACACACGGCGAAACTCGGAATAGCCGGAAGTCTTCTGGAGCGTCGGTCTCGGGGCGTTACAACACTCCACCACTACGAGAGGATCTCGTCCCGAGATCTAGAATGGCACCGGAGGGAAAACGGAAGAGAAAGAGAGGAGAGGTAAAACTAAGTTGCTCCTTTGACGAACGAGTGAAACCAAAGAACCTTGAGAGGTTGGGCAATTTAAAAGAAAGAGTACAACATAGATGAACGAGATTGCAAACAATCCGTTAGAAAAGAGGAACAAGGAACATTACGAGGACTTGAAGGTTGCAAAGCTATGAATGACGAGTACAATGGACAAGCAGGAATTGAAATCACTCTGGTTGAAACGAGATAAACAAGGAACAAGGAAGATCAAAATCGGACAGCACTCCGGTTGAAAAGAGATGCAAGACTTGATAAGATGAAAAAGAACTTGAAAGAAAAAGGCAGGACACTCCGGTTAAATGGATAAGCATGAAAAGAACACGATCCTGACAAAACAAGATGATGATTGAAGAGCACAACATCACAATGCCTCCGAAACAAAAGAATAGAAGATAGATAATTGAAATAGAAGAATGGAGAAGAAAATGCCAAGCACCCTTCCAAGAAGGTTATAACGGAGTTGTTGGAAAACCAAAAACGAAACGAATAAGCTTGTAGTGGGCTTATGGAAACATCTCAACATTATGAGGTGACAACCGGCCACTAACAGAAACAATTACTTGCTTGAGATTAACGAAGAGATGAAAACTTGTTCCATCAAGATGGAAAAGAGATAACTTGGGTCATTAATAAGCACCAAAATAGCAACATTCCTTAGGGAAGGCTTTAGGTGAAATCTATACCAAGATAACTCCAATGAAGAGATTGACGGTTGAAAAGATCTCTTGAACAAAGAGAAAAAGATGGATTTAAATATGTCACTCTTGAAAACTTGTGAATCATGAAACGCGAAGGGAAATTATTAAGAATGACCTAACACCACCTCAAAAGATAAGGTCGAAAGAATTGCACTTCGGAATGCAAGATGAAGAATGCTTGAACTCCTCAAAACAAAACATGTGTTGAGCACCATGTTTATTTTTGAGTATAGCTTGGCTGATCTTAACTTCAAGAGAAATCTTGAAGAACAATTGAAGAATGAAAAGAATCCTTGACGAACCACCATGTAGAGCCTCCATGAAGAACTCCGGTAA
>NW_025255833.1:0-1875 GCF_018294505.1 Triticum aestivum
CCTAGCTTGAGTCAATCGAGCTTTACTTTTGCTATAAAATGTTCCTGGCAGATTGTTAACATGTTTAGCGATTTTGCCAAGCTTGTTGTTGTTGATCCATGCATGCTATGATGTCGCTCTTGCCATGTTTAACAACATTTAATATTGGTTGGGTACATAAACAAGATCAAACTAAATAAGTCACGTGGTGTTTCGTGCATATTGAGCTCCACTTAATTTGTAGGGTTGTTTGTTGCACTTTGCCATGCCATGCCTCATTAAACCGGACATGCATCATACTTGATTGTGCATCATGCCTTGATTATGTGATGGTTGTTTACCATGTTTGTTTGCTTCTTTCCGGTGTTGCTTCTTCGGGTTGGTTCCGATAACGTCGTGTTGTGAGGATTCATTCGACTACGTCCGTTTATCTTCTTCATGGACTCGTTCTTCTTCCTTGCGGGATTTCAGGCAAGATGACCATACCCTCGAAATCACTTCTATCTTTGCTTGCTAGTTGCTCGCTCTTTTGCTATGCCTATGCTACGATACCTACCACTTGCTTATCATGCCTCCCATATTGCTAAGCCAAGCCTCTAACCCACTTTGTCCCAGCAAACCGTTGTTTGGCTATGTTACCGCTTTGCTCAGCCCCTCTTATAGCGTTGTTAGTTGCGGGTGAAGATTGGATCTTGTTCCATGTTTGGAACATGGTTATTTTGTTGGGATATCACAATATCTCTTATTTAATTAATGCATCTATATACTTGGTAAAGGGTGGAAGGCTCGGCCTTATGCCTGGTGTTTTGTTCCACTCTTGCCGCCCTAGTTTCCGTCATATCGGTGTTATGTTCCCGGATTTTGCGTTCCTTACGCGGTTGGGTTATAATGGGA
Organism: Triticum aestivum; assembly: GCF_018294505.1. NCBI lineage: Eukaryota > Viridiplantae > Streptophyta > Magnoliopsida > Poales > Poaceae > Triticum > Triticum aestivum. The sequence continues at coordinate 874 of NW_025255833.1, forward strand.
ACCCCTTGACAGTTCGCCTTGAATAAAACTCCTCCAGCAAGGCCCAACATTGGTTTTACCATTTGCCACCTAGCCTTTTATTTCCCTTGGGTAGGCCTGCCCAAGGGTCATCTTTGTTTAAACCCCCGGGCCAGTGCTCCTCTAAGTGTTGGTCCAACCTGTCAGCTGCCAGTGGCCACCAGGGGCAACTCTGGGCTGGCCTACCAGAACCTTGGACAATCCGGTGTGCCCTGACAATGAGATATGTGCAGCTCCTATCGGGATTTGTCGGCACATTAGGGTGGCTTTGTTGGTCTTGTTTTACCATTGTCGAGATGTCTTATAACCGGGATTCCGAGCCTGATCGGGTCTTCCTGGGAGAAGGAATATCCTCCGTTGACCATGAGAGCTTGTGATGGGCTAAGTTGGGACACCCATGCAGGGATTTGAACTTTCGAAAGCCATGCCCACGGTTATGGGCAGATGGGAATTTGTTAATGTCCGGTTGTAGAAAACCTGGAACTTAACTTAATTAAAATGCACCAACCGCGTGTGTAACCGTGATGGTCTCTTCTCGGCGGAGTCCGGGAAGTGAACACGGTGTTGGAGTAATGTTTGACGTAGGTTGTTCTAGGATCACTTATTGATCATAGTTCATCGATCGTGCTTTTGCCTTCTCTTCTCGCTCTCAGTTGCGTATGTTAGCTACCAAATATGCTAGTCGCTTGCTGCAGCTCCACCTCATACCTTTTACCCTACCTATAAGCTTAAATAGTCTTGATCGTGAGGGTGTGAGATTGCTGTGTGATAGAGGCGAGGGTGTCCCGATCTTTCGATGAGATGTTAACTATCGATTTGGTGGAGACGACTTTGACGATCCGACTACAAACGTGCACGACGTTGCGCCTTAGCAATCGCTAAACCAACTCCGAGAGGTTATTGACCACGCTGGAGCACGATCAACCTGACCACGAAGGTCTATTCCTGCAAGCAATCGAAGAACGAGCAAGAATATGATTAAGC
>NW_025255834.1:0-1875 GCF_018294505.1 Triticum aestivum
GGATGCGTGTGATGGAGGCTTGAGATGCTTGTGATGGATGCTTGTGATGAGCTAGAGATGCTTGTGATGAATGCTTGAGATGCTATAGTATGATTGTTGCATCCTTGTGATTATTTGTAACTCCTTGTTGTTTTTGAATTGTGTTGGAGTATGATGATTGTGATCATGAATGATTATTTGTAACTCCTTGTTGTTTTTGAATTGTAACACAAAAGGTCTCATTTGAATTTATTTGAGATGCTTGAGAAGAGAATAGAGAAGAAGAAAGAAAGAAGAGAAAAGGAGAGAAAGAGGAGTACTCCATTAGTGAATGAGAAGAGGACCTCTAGAGGAGAAGAGAAGAGAAGCTCTAGAGGAGAAGAGAAGAGAACCTACTAATCTGATCTGATCTGATGAGAGAAGAGAGGAGTAGCTTAGTTTTAATTAAATGAAAAGGTTTGGTTAAGAGAGAAGAGAAGAGGATGACACAATACTACCAGTTCCAGTACTCCACATATTTGACATAGTATTTGACTGAATTACTAAATGACCATAAACACAATTTCATCAGAAACTGCCAACATAAACATAGGGAGTACTTGACACAGGGAGCACACATCTGACTGAATTTATACTTATTTTGACAGCAATCTGTATTACTCCTAATTTACTGATGAAGCTTAGCCTGAATGGTTTGACAGCAATCTGTATCAGCAATCTAATTTAAGGGAAACTTTCCTACACTACTACACTAAACTGCTTGCAAGCACTACTGCTTGCAAGTCCTGCAGTATATTGTACTCCTACAAATAAGTTTCAAGTTATTTTACTACTCCTACTCCGTACAAATAACTACTCCTACAAATAACTACTCCTACAGATTAAATTTCATAACATAGCCAAAAAATATTTTACTGAAAGATTCAAGTTAATTAAAGGAAAATGTTTCATTTTGATTTACTCCTACACTTTACTGAAAAAGAAGAGAGTAAGAGAGGACAAATGATTCAGATAATTTTAAGTTAATTCAAAGAAATGGTTTTAGTTTATCTTAATTTTACTGAAAGTTTTAAGTTAATTAAAGAAAAGGTTTCAGATTATCTTAATTAACAGAAAAATGCTACAGTTAAAAATATAAAAATGGTTTAAGTTAATTTTAACAAAGCTTTATATTAACAGTACAAAGTATCACTGTCAATTTCATTCTTTAAACAGGTTGTTGCAAGAGAGATAATTCTAAGAAGTCAGAAAATGCCTGAAGATACTGAAAATGCAAGATAACTCCTGAAGTTACTGCACCAAAATTAACACAAGATACTGACAGCAGCAGCCCAAGATTAACACAAGCTACTGACAGTACCTCTATTAATCTCCTTCCCAACTGTAGATCAAACAAGCAGGCCTACTGCATCAAAGCTACTCCAAATCAGTGGAAATCCACACTGGAGTAATTCAAGTTTACTGCAAATCTGCACACTGGAGTAATTCAGATTTACTGCAACTACTCTAAATCACTGCAAATCAGTGCTATTGCTACTGCTACCTCCAAATCAGTGCAAGGGGCTGAACTGAATGTACTCCATGCTTTAATCCATGAAAGAAAGGGGTTGAATTGAACCAGAGGAGGAAGAGTACCTTTGGCGGCGGCGCCGTCGCCGTGGATATGACCACCGACCGCTGCTCAAGCGCCGCTCCACATCAAGCGTCGTTGCGTCGCCGGGGTAGCTTCAATACTTGAGATGCGGCTCCAGGTCCTCCCGCTCGGGCTCCACCTCCTCCCGCCGTCGTCTTCATGCCCGCGCCGGCGCCGCTCGGGCTCCACTTCAGCGACTCCTCTCGCCTATCCACAAGCAGATCGAGGACCAGCGCATGTGGATCCAGCTCCTCCTCGCCCAG
>NW_025255835.1:0-1875 GCF_018294505.1 Triticum aestivum
CCCCAAGGTGCGCTTACGTGTCGGTCATCAACACTCGCAGTTCTGGCCGATTCTGGCCCGTTTCACGGACTTTTACTTACCGCTTTGGGGTCCCAAAAGTGATTTTCATGGTTGTTGAACCCCAATATATGCTTACGTGTTGGTCGTCGAGACTCGCAGTTTGGGCCGATTCTAGCCCGTTTCCTGGACCGTTACTCAGTTTTGGGGTTCCGAAGTGATTTCCACGATTGACGAACCCTGGGTTGCGTTTATGTGTCGGTCATCAACACTCACAATTTTGGCCAATTCTGGTCCGTTTTGTGGACTATTACTTTTCGGGGTCCCGGAGCGATTTTCACAATTGACGATCCCAGGGTGCGTTTGCATGTCCGTCGTCAACACTCATAGTTTTGGCCAATTCTGACCCGTTCCGTGGACTATTACTAACCGTTGGGGTCCCGAAGCGATTTGCATAGTTGTTGAACCCCAAGGTGCGCTCATGTGTCGGTTATCAACACTCGCGGTTTTTGTCGATTCTAACCTGTTTCGTGCACTATTACTCACGGTTTTGGGGTCCCAAAGCGATTTCCATGTTAGTTGAACCCCAAGGTGCGCTTACATGTCGGCCATCAACAACCGTTGTTTTGGTCGATTCTGGACCGTTTCAAGGACTATTGCTGAACCCCAGGGTGCGTTTACGTGTCGGTCATCGATACTCACGGTTTTTGTCATGTCTGACCCGTTTCGTGGACTATTACTCACCATTTTGGGGTCCCAAAGTGATTTCCATGGTGGTCGAACCCCAAGGTTTCCTTATGTGTCGGTCATCAACACTCATAATTTTGGCTAATTCTGGTCCGTTTCATGGACTATTACTCACGATTCTGGCCCGTTATGGGGCCCCGGAGCGATTTTCACGATTGACGATCCCCAGGGTGTGTTTGCATGTCCGGCGTCAATACTCATAGTTTTGGCGAATTCAGACCGTTTCGTGGACTATTACTCACTGTTTTTGGGTCACGGAGTGATTTACATAGTTGTTGAATCCCAAGGCAGTTTTGGCCGATTCTACCCCGTTTCGTGGACTGTTACTCATCATTTTGGGGTCCCGAAGCGATTTGCACGATTGGTGAAATCTGAGGTGCGTTTAAGTGTTGGTCATCAACAATCACAATTGTTGCCAATTCTGGTCCGTTTCGTGGACTATTACTCACCGTTTTCGGGTCCCAGAACGATTTCCATGATTGACAATCCCCGGGATGCGTTTAGGCATTTGTCGTCAACACTCACAGTTTTGCCAATTCGGACACGTTTTGTAGACTATTACTTACCGTTTTTGGAGCCCAAAGCAATTTGCATAGTTGTTGAACCCCAAGGTGCGCTTACGTGTCGGTCATCAACACTCGCAGTTCTGGCCGATTCTGGCCCGTTTCACGGACTTTTACTTACCGCTTTGGGGTCCCAAAAGTGATTTTCATGGTTGTTGAACCCCAATATATGCTTACGTGTTGGTCGTCGAGACTCACAGTTTGGGCCGATTCTAGCCCATTTCCTGGACCGTTACTCAGTTTTGGGGTTCCGAAGTGATTTCCACGATTGACGAACCCCGGGTTGCGTTTATGTGTCGGTCATCAACACTCACAATTTTGGCCAATTCTGGTCCGTTTTGTGGACTATTACTTTTCGGGGTCCCGGAGCGATTTTCACAATTGACGATCCCAGGGTGCGTTTGCATGTCCGTCGTCAACACTCATAGTTTTGGCCAATTCTGACCCGTTCCGTGGACTATTACTAACCGTTGGGGTCCCGAAGCGATTTGCATAGTTGTTGAACCCCAAGGTGCGCTCATGTGTCGGTTATCAACACTCGCGGTTTTTGTCGATTCTAACCTGTTTC
>NW_025255836.1:0-1875 GCF_018294505.1 Triticum aestivum
CCCAAAATAGAGTAATAGTCCAAGAAACAGGCCAGAATCGGCCCAAACTATGGTTGTTTATAACAGACACGTAAGCGCACCTTGGAGTTCGACAACCATGGAAATCGCTTTGGGACCCCAAAACGGTGAGTTATAGTCCATGAAACGGGCCAGAATCGGCCAAAACTGGGAGTGTTGATGACCAACGCGTAAGCACACCTTGGGGTTCAACAACTATGGAAATCTCTTTGGGACCCCAAAACGGTTAGTAATAGTCCACGAAGCAGGTCAGAATTGGCCAAAACTGTGACTGTTGATGACGGTCACATAAACGCACCCCGGGGTTCATCAATCGTGGAAATCGCTCTGGGTCCCGAAAACGCTGAGTAATAGTGCACGAAACGGACTAGAATCGGCGGAATATGTGAGTGTTGATGACCGACGCGTAAACGCACCCCGGGGTTCGTCAATAGTGGAAACAACTCCGTGACCCCAAAATATAGTAATAGTCCAAGAAACGGGCCAGAATCGGCCCAAACTGTGATTGTTGATGACCGACACGTAAGCGCACCTTGGAGTTCGACAATGATGGAAATCGCTTTGGGACCCCAAAACGGTGAGTAATAGTCCATGAAACGGGCCAGAATCGGCCAAAACTAGGAGTGTTGATAACCAACTCGTAAGCACACCTTGGGGTTCAACAACTATGAAAATCGCTTCAGGGCCCCAAAACGGTGAGTAATAGTCCACGAAACAGGTCAGATTTGGCCAAAACTATGAGTATTGACGACGGACACATAAACGCACCCCGGGGTTCATTAATCGTGGAAATCGCTCTGGGTCCCCAAAACGCTGAGTAATAGTGCACGGAACGTATTAGAATCGGCCGAATATGTGAGTGTTGATGACCGACACGTAAACGCACCCCGGGGTTCGTCAATCGTGGAAATGACTCCAATACCCAAAATAGAGTAAGAGTCCAAGAAACGGGCCAGAATCGACCCGAACTGTGATTGTTGATGACTGACACGTAAGTGCACCTTGGAGTTTGACAACCATGGAATTCGCTTTGGGACCCGAAAACGGTGAGTAATAGTCCATGAAACGGGCCAGAATCGGCCAAAACTGCGAGTGTTGTTGACCAACACGTAAGCACATCTTGGGGTTCAACAACTATGGAAATCGCTACGGGACCCCAAAACGGTGAGTAATAGTCCGCGAAACAGGTCAGAATTGGCCAAAACTGTGAGTGTTGATGACGGACACATAAACGCACCCCGGGGTTCATCAATCGTGGAAATCGCTCTGGGTCCCCAAAACGCTGAGTAATAGTGCACGGAACGGACTTGAATCGGCCGAATAGGTGAGTGTTGATGACCGACACGTAAACGCACCCCGGGGTTAGTCAATCATAGAAATGACTCCGAGACCCCAAAATAGAGTAATAGTCCAAGAAACAGGCCAGAATCGGCCCAAACTATGGTTGTTTATAACAGACACGTAAGCGCACCTTGGAGTTCGACAACCATGGAAATCGCTTTGGGACCCCAAAACGGTGAGTTATAGTCCATGAAACGGGCCAGAATCGGCCAAAACTGGGAGTGTTGATGACCAACGCGTAAGCACACCTTGGGGTTCAACAACTATGGAAATCTCTTTGGGACCCCAAAACGGTTAGTAATAGTCCACGAAGCAGGTCAGAATTGGCAAAAACTGTGACTGTTGATGACGGTCACATAAACGCACCCCGGGGTTCATCAATCGTGGAAATCGCTCTGGGTCCCGAAAATGCTGAGTAATAGTGCACGAAACGGACTAGAATCGGCGGAATATGTGAGTGTTGATGACCGACGCGTAAACGCACCCCGGGGTTCGTCAATAGTGGAAACAACTCCG
>NW_025255837.1:0-1875 GCF_018294505.1 Triticum aestivum
CACTTTGTAGAATATGACCAATAGACCCTATGGCGTCCCCTTTCCGAACAAAGGGCCTCTGCTCCCAATGCTTACTTGTTGATGAATAAACTGACAAGATAAATGGCGATGGTGGCCATTCCAATTCCAGCGACAAAAGACCCAACGTATCTCTCCCTGGAACATGGGGAATCAAGAAGACCTCATAGTCTGGCGCGACAGTGGGATCAAACACAAGATACTTGGCCCCGTTTTGGTAGAAGTCCTTCATCTCCGTCGACGGGGGCGGCGGCGGGGGCAAAAGCACCCATTGTCGTGTGATAGGATTCATCACAAAGTGGTCAATGTATTTAATCAAGACAAGGCCATTACAGTGGTCGTCAATTATACCAAGGAGGCAGCTGCGTGAGATTGCCGTCGGGTCGTTGACGGGATAGAAGAATTCCGAGAGTTCCATGGCCTTGAAGTTGGTGAAGATCTTGCCTAGCGACAGCGGGAGCAGGTCCGCACGTAGCAGGCTGAGATCGTCGATGATGTCGCGCAAACACTTGCAGACGGCGCGCGAAACGGCGAGACTTCGCTGCGGGAGACGGCCGAGGACGTCCGCGAGCACTACATCGGGTAGCAGTCGGTCCATGACCACCTTCTTCGATGAATCGATCAATCAGCTGCTTGGTTCGTTCCTCGCTGCTGCCTCTTCTCTTGTTGCTTATGAAGGATCGATCGAACGGGCCGACGGGGAGAGGGAGGTGGAGGTGGACACGGACTCCAATTGGGAGATATAGTATGGACGTTGCGTGAGGATCACGGTTTGGTCCGAGCTCGAGCACCGCCAATTTTCCGGGCGGCCGGAGTCACAACAATACGTGAATACGTACAATATCTTTATCTTTACCTAATCTTTCCCTACTAATAAAGCACGGAGTGCTTCTCGGCGTTCGCGTTCAGGGGGTCCGCATTCCGCCTGAGAGACGACATGGCGTTCCTCGGGTTCCCTTGAATGCGTGCAGCTCTCTCGCTCTCTCATGTCTGATGCACGCACGCTGTGCTACTGCTATCTGGTGACTTGCTACGCACACACTGCAACAGGTAGGGCTACCTCACATCTCCCTTTGTACTGTTGGTCATGGCGTGGTGCTGCTCCTCTCCCTCTCTCAGATCAGTAACTGCATTATTTCCAAATAAATGTGTGCTTCTGTTCAGATTCTGCCCACAACGTGTTTGATGTTATGCTTATGAGGAGTTGAACTTCATTTTTTTTTCAGGTTCTTCTTTGGTGTATCAGGCCAGGTCTAATTTGTTTTCAAAGGTGAGCTTGTTGTACAGTCTAATTCATCTGGGATAATTAACTTATGGAGAGTCGTTCATGATGTTGCTTGCATTTTTTTTTGTCTAACAAACTGGATGCTTAAATTTCGGATATAAACATTGAGTAGGTGCTGAAATCTTTTGCTAATAATAGTTTCCAACTTGCTTTTAGCAGAACTACAGAACTATAAAAATACATCAAAACTATTATAGCTCAATCAATTTGCATATTTTAATTATGTGTACTCAATGGATTTGGTGTCCAGGACATGGACTTAAGATCAAGTTGGATTATGTGCTGATGTTCTTCGATAGAATAATTGTTCTTCTCCTTTAACATGATGAACGATTGACTTTTTTTTAGATGCTCACATACACACACAAACGACATCCAGTAGGCGCTTGGAACACCTGATAGATTGAAAGCACAGAAGCAAATATTTCCAATACGAGGCCACGATGCCCGACAGGGATGTAGCCAATATGCGCCCAATCCTTATTTCTTGATGTTGGAACAAGTAAGAGCATATTCATGTTTACTTATTATGTTTTTTGAGAAATTTATGGGATTTACAAGCTGAAATTATT
>NW_025255838.1:0-1875 GCF_018294505.1 Triticum aestivum
TAGGATATAATCTACAATGTTCAGACCACCATACACATGCAAAACTAGTGAAAGCACAAACAGCAGCAGCAACTCGTCTCTCCTCAGGATATTGTAAACATGTAAATCGTTGTTCAGTTTCTAACTCCCAAGTAAGATATATATCAGGAACATATCTACCCTCAAATGGTGGAATATTCAATTTCAGTTTAGGAATATGGACATCATCTCGTACCTGAGGTGGTGGTGCAGGCCTACCATTACGAATATATACCTGAGGCCGACCTGCTGGTGGTGGTGCTGGTGGCTGCTCGTAGATCTGATTTTGATCAACCTCATCCTCATAATCGCCCGCATACTCATCATCCTGCTGGGTACCAGCAACAACAGTAGCAGGAGCCACAGAAGTATCAACAGAAGCACCAACAGTTTGGCCAAACGCAAGAGGAACACGGCTTGCTCGGCGGAGGTCTGCTTCGCGACGTGGAGGTAGTCGTTGTTGTTGTTGTTGGAGAGGTGCGTTAGGTGCAGCGGGTGGTGGTGGTGGAAAACGCACGAGCAATTCATTAAACTTGTTATCGAGCTTTGTTTCGAACGTCTTCTCAAGGCCAGTGATCTTCTCCATGGCCTCTTCAAAATTGTTCAGCACATCTTGCACCTGTTCAGTCATCATTTGCTGAAACTTATCATGAAGCTCCTTGTTCGATAAATTCTCCCAGTCAATCTCGTCGGCTTGTGATCCTGGCATGGTTAGCAGCAATAGAAACACACAAGAATATGATCCTATAGACTACGAACAAGTGGTGGTGGTGGGTGTCACAAATCCGTCAAGAAAATCTCAAATTCTTACCAGTTCTTACCCAGCAGCAGGCGGTGATCGGCAACCGTTGTAGTCAAAAACTCTCAAAGCTTGGATAGAGCGATTACCAGGGAGAGTCAAACGCACGACGTAGATGTATGTGGAGCTGGGAAGGCTTATAATATGGTAGCAAAAAGGGTCAGCAATAATCAATTCAGAGATGCAAAGTTGAATAAACGCTCAACGACGGTACTGTGCTGGTCCTAGGCTAGACTGTGCTAGAGACACGAGCCTAGAACACTAACAAAATCATGGCGCGGCACGTAAACAAGGGAAAAGCACACTCTGAAATTTTTTTTTCGCTCTCGTTTTTTTTTGCGCTCTTTTTGTTTTTGCGCTGCTTTTTTTTTCTTTTTTTTTGCGAAAAATCACTATAATGGCGAGTGTCTCAAAACTCTTCCTAGCTCAAACTGACAGGATGGGCACGAAATTTTTTCGACCAATTTTTTTTTCGACTGCCCGGACCCAAAAACTGGAAACGGGTCAAAAAAAACTTCTTATAATGGCACCTGTCTCAAAACACTCAAAAACACCTAAAAATAGGATAGCCAGAAAATTTTTCGAAAAATGCATTTTCGAAAAATTTTGGGCCTAAACGGAGCGTGGCTACCCGACTCTTTTTTTTTTCCGAAACCTACTCCGGCAAGGAAACACGAATCGGAATCTAGATGGATCCCGAAAACAAACCTAATAAGCAAGGAACTCGGATTGGTGGTGGATATATGGTGGTGGTATATGGCAGCGGTGGTGGTAGCGGTGGTAGTATATGGATATGGATCGGTGGTGGTATATGGGCACGGATTGGTGGTGGTATATGGATACGAATTCGGAGCGGTGGTGGTAGATGGCAGGGGCGATGATGATGGTGCGGCGGCGGCGTGACAACTTATGACCAGAACTCGAAACTCTAAAAGACTAGACTCTAAGACCAGCAACTAGACCGACGATGCAACCGCAAATTCAACAAAGCAAAACCCTAAAAAGATTATGCAAAGGCTCAGATTGGTTCGGATATGATGAACTAACCCTATTTTTTT
>NW_025255839.1:0-1875 GCF_018294505.1 Triticum aestivum
TTTTCTTTAATTATATTGATTTTATTTGATCTTTTTGGATCATGGGACTGGGCATCCCGGTTACCGGCCCTTTCTCGTGAATGAGGAGCGGAGTCCACTCCTCTTGAGAATAACCAACCTATCATGGAAGATATAGGCAGCCCTAGTTGAAACATGAGCTGCTCGAGCATACAAAACAGAATTTCATTTGAAGGTTTGGAGTTTGGCACATACAAATTTACTTGGAACAGCAGGTAAATACCACATATAGGAAGGTATGGTGGACTCATATGGAACAACTTTGGGGTTTATGGAGTTTGGATGCACAAGAAGTATTCCCGCTTAGTAGAGGTGAAGGCTAGCAAAAGACTGGGAAGCGACCAACTGAGAGAGCGACAATAGTCATGAACATGCATTAAAATTAATTCACACCAAGTACAAGCATGTGTAGGATATAATATACCATGAACATAAATATTATACCATGAACATAAATATCATGAAGGCTATGTTGATTTGTCTCAACTACATGCCTAAACATGTGCCAGGTCGAGTCACTCAATTCATTCAAAGGAGGATACCATCCCACCATACCACATCATAATCACTCTAATAGCATGTTGGCATGCAAGGTAAACCATTATAACTTATAGCTAATCAAGCATGGCACAAGCAACTATAATCTCCAAATGTCATTGCAAATATGTTTACTTCATAATAAGCTGAATCAGGAATGATGAACTCATCATATTTACAAAAACAAGAGAGGTCGAGTTCATACCAGCTTATCTCATCTCAACCAGTCCATCATATATCGTCACTATTGCCTTTCACTTGCACGACCGAACGATGTGTATAATAATAATAGTTCACGTGCATTGGACTAAGCTGGAATCTGCAAGCATTCAACTCAAGAGAGAAGACAAGGTAATATGGGCTCTAAGTTAAATAAACAATCATGCATATGAGAGCCACTAAACATTTTCAATATGGTCTTCTACTCTCGACCCCCAAAGAAAAGAAAAGAAAATAAAACTATTTACACGGGAAAGCTCCCAACAAGAAAGAAGAGGAACAAGAAATCTTTTTGGGTTTTCATTTTAATTTCTACTACAAGCATGGAAATTAAACTAACTAAATTTTTTTGGTTTTTTCTCAAGGTTTATCAAACACAAAAGAAGAAAACTACAAAAAGGAAATTAAACTAGCATGGATAATACAATGAAAGAGTATGAGCACCGATGACTAGTGTGTGAACATGAATGTAAAGTCGGTGAGAAATACGTACTCCCCCAAGCTTAGGCTTTTGGCCTAAGTTGGTTTAATGCCAAGGACCGCTGCTACTCTCCCCGGTGTACTGGGAAGTGTAGTTAGGATACCATTGGCTGGCCATCTCCGGGTCCCACTGGTAAGATGATGCACGACAAGGGTCTAGTTCAGGTTCCGGCTCAGGCTCAGGTTCTGGAGTGGATGCTTGGCCTCGATGAGCATACACCGCTTCCGGCGTGACAAGAAAATTATCTGCAATCAAATCAAACAATAGAGGCACAGGAAAAATAATAATCTCATTATGTTTCTCATTAAATCTAAGGTTATACAAGAGCATCTTCTCTTTGTTGTCAACAATAAACTCGTGTGCTACCATGCTCTTGTAATCTAAAATGTAAGGAGGCAATTTTGTCTCCTCTCTCTCATGGTGCCTAATAGGTATCTCAAAATGTCTAGCAAGACGTGAAGCATAGATACCTCCAAAGATGGGGCCTTTTGTACGATTCAGGCTTAGCCATTTAGCAATGATGGCACCCATACTAAAACTATTATCTCCAAACAAGGCATGGTAAAGAATGATAATATCAGGAACATTGAAGTTTCCACTATTTCCACAACCAATCAAGC
>NW_025255840.1:0-1875 GCF_018294505.1 Triticum aestivum
TTTCTAAAAAAGTACATACACTTGGATCTATCTAAAGATTCCATATATGTGGTATATTTAGATAAGGAGGACCTACGTACAATAAAATGAGCACCAACTACTCCTACAAATTATAGAAGCGAGATATTAAAATGTACTTTGTGTGGGAAATCATATTAACCATAAATAATAGCATCATATGTACAATTATACAGTCAGATCTATGAATATTATCAGATCTGTGTTATCTCCTATATTTTACCTTTGGAAGATTAGCTTACCTTATAGCAAGATGCTAGCCATCTCTCAAGCAAAACGATGAAACACTACTTTCTACATGTATCTACTCATTCCATCACACATGTCATGGAGCATCCGTGCCTAACTTTTGAAGTTGAAGATCAAGGGATAATTATACTAAAACTGCATAAATATTACTTGATGAACGGTTTGAGGAAATACCGTTGACTTCGGTAGTCGTCTTCCTTAGAACTTCGATAGGAGATCAAGGGCAGGAAGCTGTTTCGTTCCTACTGATTTATCAAACTCATTCAGCAAAGAATAGCCATGATCATCAGAATTTAAAGCCATGGGAGCATGTGGAATTTAGGCTATAGGACCCATGATTAATGCGAGCAATTACTTGTATCCTTATATAGGCTCGAAAATCATGGATTTTGACAATTGGGGCATATCTTATATATTGGTTATAATTAAAGCTCATTAAGGATATTTACGGAGTGAATATTGGGATTTTGATAAAAATACATTATGTCATTTATACAATAGAAAATGAGTGGTTGAGATTACTAATAGAAAAGAACGACTGAGATCCATAATATGTTTTTGATGTAGATGACATATATGGACATAAAGGGTTCATCTGCCAATACTACATAGAGAGTATATGTTTTGTAAGGCACTTTTTTGGTCTATTCATGAAATGTGAAGGCAACACAATAGAGAACACCAACAATAACCTGCATCCAAGTATAACGCAAACATCCCATAGATTTTGAATGTTGCCGCACGGCCCATATATAGGGCATAATTAAGGCTCATTAAGCATATTTTTAATTGAATATTGGCATATTTTAAAAAATCCTATATTAATAAGCCAATATAAAATAGGTGGTTCAGATTACCAATAGAAAAGAACAGAAGAGATCCATATTATGTTGTAGATCAAAATGATATGCATGGACATAAAGAGTTTGTCAACAAATACAACATGCATAGTATTTTTTTTTGTGTGGGAAAAACTTCTGATCTATTCGTCAACTGTCATTGTAGCACTAAGAACACCAATACATCTGGGTCCATAGACAACATGCACAGGAACGAGCCGAAGGCGCGCCACCTTCATCGCTTCTCGTGCACTGATGCCAAACAAAACTTGTTTTAGTAGACAATAAGGAAGACATCATGTTAATTAAGGACCCACATGACGAGCACACCTAAGCAACAACCGTTGCCGGCGAAGAGAAGTGTATATTATGATAAACGAATGAGTATCTAATAGATTACTCACAGCGTGTTTGTTTCATCATTGGAATGCACTGCTCGACTTTATAAACGAACTTGAGAGGTTTTTTGAGTCCAATTTTCAAATAGATTTCTCCCATATGTTTGTTTCGTCTTCAAAATGCACTGTTCTACTTTAAAAACCAAGTTGAGAGGTGTTTGAGACTAATTTGATAATAGATTTATTATAGTGATCTATATACGATTAAACACGCACCAGTTCCAGTTTTCAACACACACACACACTAATTCAATGCATGATTTATTCTTTTCTAATTTTCTATGAACGCACCTTTGTAAGCTACCAAAGGAGATGTCCTTTGCAAACATTTACTTACGAACACTAAAAAAACTAAAAAATCATTAAAAACT
>NW_025255841.1:0-1875 GCF_018294505.1 Triticum aestivum
GAGGTTGATGCCAGAGGCGGCGCTTTGGTGGGTTGGCATGCTTGGAAAAGGTGGATGTGCTATAGGCGGCACTTGTTGCCTCCATGCTTCACGCGCCGCCTAGGTTTATGCGCAATATCCTTGGGTGGCAGGAAACAGGTGAGGAAATGGTGGGAAACGATGGCGTGTTCATAAAACACCATCAATTAATGAAAACTTAGCATAGAAGGAACATCGAGCTAGCACAAGAAGTAGATGATGATCAGATGACCGTTTATCCTATTTAATTATGCATGTAATAGTTTACTTTGGTGTGTGAAAATGTCATGTGTGTACTAGCCACCTATGTAATTGGATGTTTGCCGTGTATTACACACATCTTGTTTATGTGAAACGTTTCTGTTCTCTTGGTTCAAGACAAACGGTTTATCCCAATGAGCCATATACCGTATATCGCACAAACCTTGATCTGGCTGAGCATTTCTTTTATGTTGCCTAATCACAAATAATTCATACGAGTGAACTGTATGCCGTATATCACACACACCTTCATCTGGTTGCCCGTTTCTGATTTTCCGCCTCATCACAAGCAGTTCATCCGACTGAACTGTATGGCGTATATCACACACGCCTTCATCTAGCTGCCCATTTCTATTCTTCTTCCTCATTGCAAATGGTTAATTGAACTAAACCACCGTATGTCCTGCATCACACACGCAACTAAAGTCAGAACCATGTTTGATGGCTCTGCCATCGCAAACGTTTTGCATCTTTTTTGATGGTTACATCATCATTTGCGATTAATGCATCGCACACAGTTTTGTCAAAGGGTCTCTGATCGTAGTATCACGTTAGCAGCATCCTGCAGTAGTGGGGACTTCCTAAATGGACCTCATTCTAAGTAGGAAAACAAGAGGGCTGCACTGTATGGTTGCGGAAAGCTTCCTACACTGGAGCAGGCAATATCAGCTATCATTAGTGAGGAAACTAGGTTGAAATTAGAGGTAGCCGGGTCAGTGATCCAAGGTATCATGCAGCGGCGATCAACACTCTATGCAGCAGAGGGTGGAAATTACCAAAGGTCGGGATCAAATACAGCTGAGAAGAAATGCTTCAAGTGTGGTCAGCCAGGACATTTGAAGTTTTCATGCCCTAGGTTAATGGGAGGCGACAAAGGAAGAGGGCAGGACTGGTGTGGAAGAGGCCGTGACCGTGGGCTTCAAGGACGAGCCTACCGTGGGCGAGGTACACGCCCTGCTACTAAAGAAAACACGTAGGTAATCACTGAAAATACCACCCAAACTATGAGTATTGAGATGGCTGCTAAGGATTGGGAGAAGTGGTGTCAATTCAAGGGGCTTTCTCTAGGTGACAAGCCAACTGTTTAACCGCCTACCTCTGCTGCCTTAGCAAATTTCGTTGGTAACAACTCTCACACTATTATAGACAAGTCCATTGGTGCACCATGGTTATTAGATTCAGGTGCATCTAGACATATGGCTGGTTCCTACAGAAATTTTATTGACTATACTCCTGATTTAAATAAGCAAACCGTTAAATTAGCTTATGTCCCCTCCCAAACCATTATGGGATCAGGGACAATTATGTGTAGCACTGATATGTCTTTGCATCTGTTTTCACTAGTAGAAAACAGGGCATTTGTCCCGGTTGGTGAGGCCCTTTTGTCCTGGTTCATGAACCGGGACTAAAGGGTCGTTACTAATGCCTCCCCCCTTTAGTCCCGGTTCTAACACGAACCGGGACAGATGGGCCTCCACGTGGCCACTGCGAGCAGCCCAGGAAAGGGGGCCTTTGGTCCCGGTTGTTGACATGAACCGGGACCAAAAGGCTTCCACGTGTCAGCAGCTGGCTGGAGCTCAGGTTTTTCTTTTTTTT